>NW_023397179.1:0-58473 GCF_011125445.2 Fundulus heteroclitus | reverse complement strand
GTGATGTCCTGCTTGGTGATGTCATAGTGCCGATGTTTCCTCACGAGTTCCCCGCCAGCTTGGAGGATGTCGGCTGAGATGTACTCCAGGGGGGACGGCAACCATGTACACCAACACCTGGTGGTCCATCTTAAGCCCAGACCTCCTGGAGAGAAGCCATGCTGGAGTCACGTCTGCTGAGGAGCTCAGACGTGAGGAAGAGGAGCGGCCGTACCTTCAGAAGGGGCTGGATCTTGTCCAAGGCAGCGCCAGCGGCTGCTTCCTCTTTCTTGTCGATGGCAGCGAGAGCGTCAGGATGGCCCACTTATCGATGGGGTGTGAGGAAAGCTTCGCTGGACTCGCTCCTGAGGAGAGAGGAGGAAGGTGATGACAGGAACCAGAACCGTTCTGCTAGCTGTCACCTGACCGGGGACCGGGAGCCCCAGAGGAACAGGCCGTAGAACCCCAGAACCTCAGAGACACTTTACGTCTCGTTGTAATGAACGAGCTGGGAGGTGGGGTCCAAAGGTTTCTGCAGAACTTCACCAACATCCAGGGAGCATGTGGAGGGTGAAGGGCCGGCTGAGATGAAACCTTCAACAGCAGAACATAAACAGACCAGCGCGTCTGCTGGGAGCTTCAGTCTAGAACCTAGAGCTGAGACGCCATGTCTGCTGAACTTCAGGTTCTGCTGAAGCTTTCATCTTCACCAGGTTCTGCTGAAGCTTTCATCTTCACCAGGTTCTGCTGAAGCTTTCATCTGACCAGGTTCTGCTGAAGCTTCAGGTTCTGCTGAAGCTTTCATCTCACCAGGTTCTGCTGAACCTTCAGGTTCTGCTGAAGCTTTCATCTCACCGGGTTCTGGTGGGTCACAGCTCATGGGCCAGACAGCCATCTACTGGAGGTTTATCGCCCCCTGCTGGTGTTCTCCTCTGGTCCAGGCTTTGCTTTTGTTGATTAGTAAAAAAAAAGGTTTCATTAAAGACTTGAGTTGATCTTAAGTGTCATGGAAAGTGCTCCAGGCAGGAAATGACATCACCGCCAAGTTCTAGTTCTAGTTGTAGTCCTTCAGCAGCCGTTCCAACAACTCTCCATTTTCTCCACTCTGTGGCTGATGTTCATGGATATTTTACAGAACTGTGTGCTGGTTCACCTTCCACCTTCACTACCAGCCGTATTGGATTCACACTTCCTGTCACATGATGTCATGACTATTACATCATGGCTGCAAGGCTTTGATTGGCCGATTGTCTGAACACAGCAGGTGTGGAGGGGATGGACACAGCTGCACCAAGCAGAGCTTCTCCAGACAGCAACCATCAGCTGGAAGGGAGACGCATGCCACGCCCACTACGTGATGTCATCGTGTGTGTGTGTGTGTGTGTGTGGTGTGTGTGTGTGTGTGGTGTGTGTGGTCACCTCCACATCCTGCACGGTGCGCGGCTGAGCCTGGCACAGCATGCTGAGCAGCTGCAGGATCAGATCCTCGATGTACTGCAGGGCTTCCTGCTGGGACTTCAGGTTAGGATGCACCTGGTACAACACCTGTACACACACACACACACACACACACACACACACACACACACACACACACACACACACACACACACACACACACACACACACACACACACACACACACACACACACACGCGTCAGAACCAGCACCTCAGGTGTGTCCTGATTCATCAGGACTTTTTCTGGGCTCACCCTGATTTCTGCTGCAGCTGCTCAGAACCAATGGCAACCAGAACATTTAAGGAAATTCCCCCCAATGAAACTTTTGAACTATAAACTGGACTCGACTGCAGCGTTTGATAACCGGATCACTCAGAACGGACGACTGGACTGAACCAACCAAACATTTGATACAGTTGATGTCAATATTCTCCTAGAAAGACTGGAGCATACTGCAGAGATTAAGGGGAAAGCATTAGGCTGGTTTAAATCTTATCTGTTTGTTCATGTTAATAATAAAAACTTCTTCAAACTCTAGGGTCAGCTGTGGAGTACCACAGGGTTCAGTCCTTGGCCCACTTCTCTTTACTGTATAAATGCGTCTGATTGGTATAATTATCAGACAGCATGGGATTAACAGCTACCTGCCATGCATGGAGGAACCTGTTGTTCTGCGCCTCTAAACGGGTTTCTTTATTTATTTTTCTTCCGTCACCGTTAATGTGGCTCAAACCGTAAGGTGTATCCCCACAATGTATATATCAAAACGTGCGTCTCGATCCCATGAAGTGTGCTTTTTATACTACACGCCATTTTGAGTTACCATGGCGACGTAATTAGCAAAAAAACATGCCTAAAGATCCAATAGGAATGAATGCAGTGAGGTAGAAAGAAAACCCCAAAAATGACCATTTTCAACACTTTACTGTGTCGTCATACTTTCACCTAGAAACACTGTTTAACTTCCAGTTCGTGTATATATATATATATATATATATATATATATATATATATATATATATATATATATATATATATATATATATATATATATATATATGTATGATCTATTCAGAATTGAAAACGGGATGTGGATATCTTTTATGTTTCTTTTTACAGTTACTCCTCAAAGTTCATAGCCTTGTGAGACCATCCTGATCTCGCGAGCTTTCAAGGTTTCACTCGCAGATCAGTCTGGCTACTCTCCGTTAAAGAAAATTTGGAGCCGTTCACCAAACGAACGTCCAATCAGCGTTGGCTTTGAGGCGGGTTGAGGTGTGACGCAACGAGAAGCGCGACAGTTCAGTCTAAAGAACATGGCGGCTTCAGCCGATGAAACTAGCGTTAGCGTGGCTATCGAGCAAGTTTTATCGGAATTACAGCGTATTTCTTTGCTGAGCTAACGAGCCTTTACCTGCAGCAGCAAGAGTAGCTTGGCTTGTGGTTGTGTTTTCGTCCTCGCTGTTAGTACATCATATGCTTCGTTGATCTGATTGGTTTATTTGGCCCGTCTATCACCAACATAGGCCAATCAGCTAACCAGTATTTTCGCCCCTTCCCAAAATTACTTCAACGGAAGGTTTCCAGATGGATATGCGAAGCAAATCTATCTGGCGGCGTCAGGTTACAAAGTTCATGTCGAGACTTCATTGTTTATAATGGAAGTCAATGGGTGAATTCTCAGAGTGTTAGAGTGACCCACTAACTTTTTGAAAGATTTCACAACTCCGAACTTCAGCGTACTCGCTCACTTTTTACTCTACACAGACAAATTATACACCAAAACGTAGGAATTTTTGTCTGGATTCAGAAAATGTAACCCTCATTTGTGTGGGATTTAGAGATTTTTTGCAAATGACCCCAGAGCGCCAAAAAGTCGAAATGCCCTCCATTAATTTTCTATAAAAATCAGAGCTGAAAATCCCAAACGACACATTTTTGCATCGTCGCCTCACCTAAACCGTTTAATATACAGACATGTACATTGGCGGGATTAACCATCCGCCAATCACGCTCTCCTCCACAGATGTCTGTTTCTCTACTTCCTCTTCACCCACGACTGCAAGCCTGTACTCTCGCTCCACATCTGATTCTTTGTTTACAAGTATATAAAGAGGAGACCGCCCTCAGCCCGGTGAGTCTGCCGTGAGTTCGTGTGTGGATACCGGCATTGTGAACGCTGATCTTAACCTCGGACTGAGGGCTCCCAGTTCGTGTCAATGGTAAGAGCTGATTCTGAGAATCTGTTGAGTGTCACGTTTGTTTGAAAGCTTGTTGCTTTAATGCTTGCTACTTTGCGTGTGTGAAGAGCTAGTTGTTTTGATGTGCTGTATTCTGTGGGGAATAATAATAAATGTGTGCCTTATATTCTAACAGAAACAGTGTTTGAGTCCTTATTTGTGTTTGCCGATCTCTCCCGATCCTGAAATAAACATTTCATAAAACACCTGTGTACGAATCCAACTCCATCATCAAGTTTGCGGACGACCCTACGGTGATTGGTCTCATCAGCAACAACGATGAGACAGTCTACAGGGAGGAGATCAAGCACCTGGCCACGTGGTGCACTGAACATAACCAGCTCCTCAACACCACCAGAACGAAGGAGCTCATGGTGGACTTCAGAAAAGATTCAAGAGGCACGCACGACACCATCCACATCAATGGAACGGCTGTTGAGTGTGTCTCCAGTTTCAAGTTTCTGGGGACCCACATCTCAGCGGACATGTCCTGGTCAACCAACACCTCCTGCCTGGTCAAGAAGGCTCACCAGCGCCTCTTCTTCCTGAGGACACTGAGGAAAAATCAGCTATCCTCGACTATCCTGGTGAACTTCTACCGCTGTACGATAGAAAGCATCCTGACCAACTGTGCAACAGTGTGGTATGGGAGCTGTACTGTTGCAGAGCGTAAGGCACTGCAGCGGGTGGTGAAAGCCGCCCAGCACATCACTGGGACTCCACTACCCACCATTGAGCACATCCAGAAGAAACGCTGCCTACATGGAGCTCCCAGCATCCTTCAGGACTCTTCTCACCCAGCCCACAGACTGTTTTCTCTCCTGCCCTCCGGCAGGCAGTTCAGGTTCCTCTGGACCAGAACCAGCAGACTAAAGAACAGCTTTTCCCCCAGAGCTGTCTCTTTATTGAACTCTAACCCTCACTGATAGACTCTCCTCTCGCTCCTCACACCTACCTCCATTTTGTTATTCTGTTATTTACTAGACTGTAATGTTCACCTGCACACCTGACTGTTACTATAGTAACAACTGTTTACATACATCCTGCACTACTAACTATGACTGAATATTGATTTGCACTGCTGACTGTTTATTCACAGTACCAATTGTTTACATATACATTTACAATACCGTACTTTAACTGTAATATGCAATTACCTTCCACTGCACTTTAATTTAATAGCTTCTGTCCAAACTTTATTTATTCATTTTATAGTAACAGCTACCTGTATATCATGCTCACAATTCTGCCTATAGTAATAGCCATCTGTACACAGGGCAGTCAAAAGTAGCCGGTCAACGGCGGCAAATCGCCGTCTATAGCAGCTCTTGCCGCCGCCTACACTTCCCAAATTATATAATGGAGCGATATTTGTGCCTTCTGGTTGAGCGCGGAGCAGACCCTGGACTGGAAGCTCTCTTTTTACTTGTTTCTTTTACCTCGGAGTGACCATCGTCCTTTTAGTACTATCTTTGATGTGTCAATCATACACTTTAACCAATCAAATCAACGACTGAAGGCAACATGCTAGCCAATCACAGCTGGAGTGGGGCGGGACACCGAGTCATAGCCTTCAGTCGCCGCCGCAGTTCGGCTGTGCTCACCGTTGGTGTCGGTAGAGCCGGATGGAAATTTGGTCTGATTACCAGACAATTACAAGAAGTGACAACGAAGCAGAGAGCGAGCTGGAAGGAGCGCTATTAATTTCTGTTTGAAATACCAGCACTGAAGTCTAAACTGGAGTAAACATTCACGCTAGCAGGGTTAGCTAGAAAGCTAGGAGGGTTAGCTAGGACAGCTAGCAGGGTTAGCTAGAACAGCTAGGAGGGTTAGCTAGGACAGCTAGGAGGGTTAGCTAGGACAGCTAGCAGGGTTAGCTAGGATAGCTAGCAGGGTTAGCTAGGATAGCTAGCAGGGTTAGCTAGGATAGCTAGCAGGGTTAGCTAGGACAGCTAGGAGGGTTAGCTAGGACAGCTAGCAGGGTTAGCTAGGACAGCTAGGAGGGTTAGCTAGGACAGCTAGCAGGGTTAGCTAGGACAGCTAGCATGGTGAGCTAGGACAGCTAGCATGGTTAGCTAGGACAGCTAGCATGGTTAGCTAGGACAGCTAGCAGGGTTAGCTAGGACAGCTAGCATGGTGAGCTAGGACAGCTAGCAGCACAAGGAGCAGAATCAAGCACTAAAACTGGCAAACTGAAGAGACTTGAGTTACTTGCAGGTAGAAGGGAACTCTTGCTTTATTCTGCTCCTTGTTCTCATAGCTGCTGTAATTACAGAACCTGTTCTAGTCAGAATTGTTACTTCAGTCAGTGTTCAGCCTGACACCAGCGCTCATGTTTATTAGCGTGTAGCTTATGCTGGACTTTTGAGTTAAGACACAGCGCTACAGGTTACCCTATGTCACTGTTAGTTTCCAGTAACCCAAACCAGCATAAAACCTGCCCAACTTAAAAGAAAAAAACAAGCCCAAATCTCAAACTCTCAAAAGTTTGACTGCCCTGTGTACATATATTCATAGTACATTTAAACTCTGTAATAATAACAACCATCTGTATATTATGCTATTGTACATATCTGTAAAAGTATATTTATAGTAATATCCACCTGTATATTATATTCAGTACATATCCTGTAGATTTAGTTCACAATACTAGTTATCTATATTATACTCATAGGACAAATCTATCAGTAAAATTCTGTTTATAATAGTATCCATCTCTATATTTATTCAGTAATAACCCATGTCCTGTACATATGGAACCATTGTTTATCCTGCACTTGCTGATATTGCACTTCTGCTTAGACCTCAACTGCATTTCGTTGCCTTGTACCTGTACCTGTGTAATGACAATAAAGTTGAATCTAATCTAATGAGGCTTTCACAGATTAATGTTCAGACCCTTCTGGCACTCACAATTCACGAATCTTTGAGATAACTTATGGGTTTGCTGCAGGAAGGGTTTGTTCGACAGTAGGAAATCTGCAAATTGCTAAAACAGCTTCAGACTTAAATCCTTCAAAATGATCCACTTTTGTTAACTGTCGCCACGCCCACACCCATTTTTGGACATACATGAAAACAAGCACGATTGTTCACCAAAGCCAGCTGATACTGACGGGGAAAGAATTGATACTTTTTCAGTTATAGCAATTTGTTTGTTTATAGCAATAAATTCCCCCTTTATTTCATGATTTTTTGCACCTTTATTAATATATTTTCTACAAAAGCAGATAGTATTAATATCCTATCCGTTCTGAATTACACGCAGTAAAAACTACGTCTTTAGCCCTTACAGGAGCTATGGGGTGTTGTTCAAGGGAAAGTGTTGCCATTGTTTCCCAATGAGACAGATTTGTGTGCGTGAGTAAAGCGTACGACGTACGAGTTTTTGCTCTTTTCTGGACGATTCTTCAGTCGTACGAGAATTTTTTGGATGGGGCTGAGTTTGATCGTGCGTCCTGCGTGGTGTAGCATCCGGGGCGTAACGAGGGCCGATTCAACTCTCACCACCACCTCCCCATCAGCAACCACACGGTTGGTGATCATGAGCGCCTCCTGCTGGTGAAGTGGAGTTACGACCGTCTACGAGCCGATTTCCCCCGACCTCGCGCTCTGAGCATGTTCAAACAAGTAGATTCTTCTTCTTCTTCTTCTTCTTCTTCTTCTTCTTCTTCTTCTTCTTCTCGGAGGAAAACAGGAGAGGAGAGAATCATGGTGGCGGTGCGTGTGACATGGAGTCAAACTACGGAGAATTACCAAGGCAGCGCGTTTCTTTCTACTGAGCCTCATGTTTAACAGAGAGCATCGACACTTCCCTCTTTTTCTTCTTCTACTGTTTACATTTGGCTTCTGAATATACGAGTCTGAGTAGCGCCATCTCTCTACGGCGCTGACGTGGTTTTTTAACGCACAGTGTGAGCAGTCAGAGCATCAGAGCGCCACACAGTAAGATCAGAGATGGTGAACTTTTACACCCTGAGGTTTCGTCGTACAGTTTGAGCTCCGAGTACCACGACTGAAAACATCGTACAGCGTACGCCCGGCTTTAGCAGACGGCTGCAGGTGAGTGAGTTTCCATGACAACAGAACTCTGCTGGCCAAAGGTGACCAGAGGTGAGGGACACCTTTCCACTGCGGGGGCTGTGATGGACGTACGAATCCGAGGTTTGCAACGTTACTTCCTCTTAATATTTTTACCATACGGTACAAATCACGTGGCAGACGTTCGGAAAATTTTCTAGTTTCCACTGTTATGCTGATGACACTCAGCTATATTTATCCATAAATCCTGATGAATCCAATCAATTACTTCGACTGCAGTCATGTCTTGATGACATCAAAAGCTGGATGACTTTAAATTTCCTGCATTTAAATTCTGACAAGACCGAAGTTGTAATCTTTGGACCAGAGTCTTCAAAAAATAAAGTTCTTAATCAATCACTTAATCTGGATGGCATTAACTTGGTCTCTGGTAATAAAGTAAAAAATCTTGGTGTTATTTTTGACCAAGACATGTCATTTAAATCCCATATTAAACAGGTTTCCAGAGTTTCCTTTTTTCACCTCAGGAATATCGCCAGAATTAGAAACATTCTGTCCAGGAGTGATGCTGAAAAACTGGTCCATGCATTTGTTACTTCAAGGCTGGACTATTGTAATTCTTTACTATCAGGAATTCCACAAAATGCAGTTCAAAGCCTTCAGCTGATCCAAAATGCTGCAGCAAGAGTTCTGATGAACATCAACAAGAGGGATCATATTTCTCCTGTTTTAGCTTCCCTTCATTGGCTTCCTGTTAAATCAAGAATAGAATTTAAAATTCTCCTTCTAACGTATAAAGCCCTTAATAATCAAGCTCCATCATATATCAGAGCTCTGATTACCCCGTATGTTCCTAACAGAGCACTTCGCTCTCAGATTGCAGGTCTGCTGGTGGTTCCTAGAGTCTCTAAAAGTAGAATGGGAGGCAGATCCTTTAGCTATCAGGCTCCTCTCCTGTGGAACCAACTCCCAGTTTTGGTCCGTGAGGCAGACACCCCGTCTACTTTTAAGACTAATTTTAAAACTTTCCTTTGTGACAAAGCTTCTAGTCAGAGTGGCTCATGTTACCCTGAGCTACCTCTATAGTTATGCTGCTATAGGCTTAGGCTGCTGGAGGACATCAGGGTCTATTTCTCTCTCTCTGCTGAGTTCTCCTACTGCTCTCCAATCTGCATTGTTTGTTGTTATTTCAGCTTTTAACTTTTTGTTGTTTGTCTTTTTTCTCTTCATAGAAGGTACACCTGGTCTGGCGTTCTGTTAGCTGTGACATCATCAGGGGAGGCAGATCATCCTCTATTACCATCTAACATAGAAAGTACTCCTGGGTCAATGTGAGCTTCTGAGCTTTCTGTGTCTCTGCTCTGTCTTCTCTAACATAGAAAGTACTCCTGGGTCAATGTGAGCTTCTGAGCTTTCTGTGTCTCTGCTCTGTCTTCTCTAACATAGAAAGTACTCCTGGGTCAATGTGAGCTTCTGTGCTTTCTGTGTCTCTGCTCTGTCTTCTCTAACATAGAAAGTACTCCTGGGTCAATGTGAGCTTCTGTGCTTTCTGTGTCT
This sequence comes from Fundulus heteroclitus, assembly GCF_011125445.2. Taxonomy (NCBI): domain Eukaryota; kingdom Metazoa; phylum Chordata; class Actinopteri; order Cyprinodontiformes; family Fundulidae; genus Fundulus; species Fundulus heteroclitus. The sequence goes on along the minus strand of NW_023397179.1, from coordinate 49,195 downwards.
CTGCTCTGTCTTCTCTAACATAGAAAGTACTCCTGGGTCAATGTGAGCTTCTGAGCTTTCTGTGTCTCTGCTCTGTCTTCTCTACCATAGAAAGTACTCCTGGGTCAATGTGAGCTTCTGAGCTTTCTGTGTCTCTGCTCTGTCTTCTCTACCATAGAAAGTACTCCTGGGTCAATGTGAACTTCTGAGCTTTCTGTGTCTCTGCTTTGTCTTCTCTACCATAGAAAGTACTCCTGGGTCAATGTGAGCTTCTGAGCTTTCTGTGTCTCTGCTCTGTCTTCTCTACCATAGAAAGTACTCCTGGGTCAATGTGAGCTTCTGAGCTTTCTGTGTCTCTGCTCTGTCTTCTCTACCATAGAAAGTACTCCTGGGTCAATGTGAGCTTCTGAGCTTTCTGTGTCTCTGCTCTGTCTTCTCTAACATAGAAAGTACTCCTGGGTCAATGTGAACTTCTGAGCTTTCTGTGTCTCTGCTCTGTCTTCTCTACCATAGAAAGTACTCCTGGGTCAATGTGAGCTTCTGAGCTTTCTGTGTCTCTGCTCTGTCTTCTCTAACATAGAAAGTACTCCTGGGTCAATGTGAGCTTCTGAGCTTTCTGTGTCTCTGCTCTGTCTTCTCTAACATAGAAAGTACTCCTGGGTCAATGTGAGCTTCTGAGCTTTCTGTGTCTCTGCTCTGTCTTCTCTAACATAGAAAGTACTCCTGGGTCAATGTGAGCTTCTGTGCTTTCTGTGTCTCTGCTCTGTCTTCTCTAAGCCCCAGTGGGTGGAGGCAGATGAGCGTTCACACTGAGCCTGGTTCTGGTTCTGCTGGAGGTTCTCCTCCCTGTTAAAGGGGAGTTTTCCTCTCCACTGTCGCTTCATGCATGCTCAGTATGAGGGATTGCTGCAAAGCCATCAACAATGCAGACGACTGTCCACTGTGGCTCTACGCTCTTTCAGGAGGAGTGAATGCTGCTTGGAGAGACTTGATGCAACCTGCTGGGTTTCCTTAGAGAGGAAACTTTCTCACCAACCTGGAGGATCTCATGGAGTCTGACTTTGGAAAGAGCCTTGATGATGATGGGATGTTAATTGGTGCTATAGAAATAAAATTTAACTGAATTTATCACTGATTGCTTTTAGAAGTCGTTATTTGGGTCGATAAAACAAACTCAACTAAACGGTTTTCACCATGAAGACGTTTATCATGATCGTGGTCGGTTCTATAGACACCAGCTGGACCGCCTTCAATGAACATCCACTCAGGTGAAAACCGGTTTCCGACCCGTTAACCCACCCGACCCGACCAACACCGCCCCGGAGCCATAGTCCAGAAGGAGCAGAACTCCTGGAAACAGGTGCAGAAAAAGAACCATCATGTTTACAGCAACAGAACCAGAGTGTTTGGTTTGAACACACGCCTGCAGCTTCCTCTGCACACAGCAACACCCTACATCCCTGCCTGGGTGCTGCTGCGGATCAGAACCTCCTGGACTTCAGTTCTAGAACCAACAGAACCTGACAGGTGTCTAATCCTACAAACCTGTGTGCATCCAGGCACGAACGGCGGTGCAACCCTGAGCTGCGGTGGTTAATCGCTGGGAGGTCGGATGGGTGCGGACTAAACAGAACCAAAGGTCCGATCTGAAACACAGAACCCACTGACCAGCTAAGAGCTGAAGCCTCCACCTCACAGAGAAGAACCAGCTGCAGATGCTTCAGGGATTCATCAGCCAGACTGAAGCTCAGCTGGCTCTCAGGTACCGGGAACCAGGCCCCAAGGAACCAAGAACCAGGTACCGGGAACCAGGCCCCAAGGAACCAGGCCCCAAGGAACCAAGAACCAGGTACCGGGAACCAGGCCCCAAGGAACCAAGGAACCAGGTACCGGGAACCAGGCCCCAAGGAACCAGGCCCCAAGGAACCAAGACCCAGGTACCGGGAACCAGGCCCCAAGGAACCAGGCCCCAAGGAACCAGACCCCAAGGAACCAAGACCCAGGTACCAAGGAACCAAGAACCAGGTACCAAGGAACCAGGCCTCAAGGTACCGGGAACCAGGCCCCAAGGAACCAGGCCCCAAGGAACCAAGAACCAGGTACCGGGAACCAGGCCCCAAGGAACCAGGCCCCAAGGAACCAAGAACCAGGTACCGGGAACCAGGCCCCAAGGAACCAAGGAACCAGGTACCGGGAACCAGGCCCCAAGGAACCAGGCCCCAAGGAACCAAGACCCAGGTACCGGGAACCAGGCCCCAAGGAACCAGGCCCCAAGGAACCAGACCCCAAGGAACCAAGACCCAGGTACCAAGGAACCAAGAACCAGGTACCAAGGAACCAGGCCTCAAGGTACCGGGAACCAGGCCCCAAGGAACCAGGCCCCAAGGAACCAAGAACCAGGTACCAAGGAACCAAGAACCAGGTACCAAGGAACCAGGCCTCAAGGTACCGGGAACCAGGCCCCAAGGAACCGGGCCCCAAGGAACCAAGAACCAGGTACCGGGAACCAGGCCCCAAGGAACCAAGGAACCAGGCCCCAAGGAACCAGGCCCCAAGGAACCAGGCACCAATAATCTGGGCCAGGTTCTGATACGGGCTTTGAAGCATTGATCAGTAACCCGGTAGCATCCTGGAGCAGAACCAGGTGATGGAGAGAAGATGCTGCTGTTCTGCTGGTGACATCACCAGAGTAACCATGACAGCAGCAGCTTTGGTCCAGAACCTGGACCAGGTCACCCCAGAACCTGGACCAGGTCACTACAGGACCTGGACCAGGTCACTACAGGACCTGGACCAGGTCACTCCAGGACCTGGACCAGGTCACCCCAGGACCTGGACCAGGTCACTACAGGACCTGGACCAGGTCACCCCAGGACCTGGACCAGGTCACTACAGGACCTGGACCAGGTCACTACAGGACCTGGACCAGGTCACCCCAGGACCTGGACCAGGTCACCCCAGAACCTGGACCAGGTCACTACAGGACCTGGACCAGGTCACTCCAGGACCTGGCCCACTCCAGGCCCATTCCTGGAACCTTCTGGGCCTGCTGGGGGCTGTCTCAGGTTTGGTTCTGTGTGGTTCTGCGTGGTTCTGTGTGTGGGTACCTTCTCCAGAGCCGGAACCAGCAGGCCTCTCCACTTGCCGACGTTGTCCTCGCTGAAGAAGTCGTACTGCGGCTGCGCGGCCTGCATGTCTGCAGCCCCGGAGTGGACCGGACCGGGCTACATGAACCGGGTCCCGCACTGTCCGGGTCCTGCGGGGCAGGCGGTGCCGGGACGATCCTCCGAAGCGGACCCCGTCCCCGCGACCATCCTCGGCCGCCCCGCGGAGGGTGAGCGGTGACCAGGCGCTACGGTGGCCGGTAGCTCCGCGCTGAGCAGAACGGTGTCGGTCCGGTCGCCGGTTCCGTTCAGCGAGAGGAGGGCATGGTGCTGCTAGCCTGTTAGCTGGCGGGCTGCTGGCGGCGGGGATCCTCCGGTGGCTGGCTCTCTGGGCTGGAGCGGGACGCTGATAGTAGCTGGCCCGGTTCGGTGGGCTCGGTACTGCCGGGTCTCACGGACTCTGTTCCGGGCCTGCGGCTCTGTGAGGCGCCTTCTGCTCCGGATGTGTGAGCCGGACCGGGTCTCTGTCAGGATCCGGCTCTGGGGCCCGGCGGGCGGACAATAACCGACCGAACGGCGGCGGTTGTTGTCACTGTGGCGGTACCGTACACGGGGCTACGCTGCGCATGCGCTGTCCGCGCATTCCTGACGTACTTCAGCGGGGGAGCCAGGTAGGGAGCGCGCCGGCGTGCGCGCGGCCGGCCTCGGTACTGCAGTGAGCGCGAGCCGCTCACCGAACGGTACCGCGTCCCTCTGGACGCCTCCGGTACCGACCAGCGGTCAGTTGGGTTCACGGGCCTCAGAACCACGTCGTTATTTAAAGAACCATGGTTCTGTTCCTCACTCTGGGTCACGTGGTTCTGATCACGTGTTTATTTATATTTTGTGGTATTTTGCCATGGAAACGACACAGCCAGCTGAAGGCTGGGGATGTTTATAATGGTTCTCCTCATAACATTTCTCCTTTACATTATTAGTTCCAGTTTGTGGTTCTGACCCAGTTTGGACCAGTAGACTTTGACCCCAGATGGAACCAGAATAACGGGAGCATCAGTGCAGACCTCAGGTTCTCAGAACCAGGCCTGGTTCCTGCTTTCTGTGACGCCAACATCTACCTCATCAGATGCTCTTAGCTTCCCAGGAGGTGCTCTGGTTCTGTGGTTCTGTGGTTCTATAGAACATCATGTCAGGTGCGGTTCTATTGAACATCATGCATCCTGTGGTTCTATAGAACATCATGCCAGGTGCGGTTCTGTGGTTCTATAGAACATCCTGCCTGGTGTGGTTCTGTGGTTCTATTGAACATCATGTCAGGTGCGGTTCTGTGGTTCTATAGAACATCATGCCTGGTGTGGTTCTATAGAACATCATAAATGCTGTGGTTCTATAGAACATCATGCATCCTGTGGTTCTATAGAACATCATGCCAGGTGCGGTTCTATAGAACATCATGCCTGGTGTGGTTCTGTGGTTCTATAGAACATCCTGCCTGGTGCGGTTCTGTGGTTCTATAGAACATCATGCCTGGTGTGGTTCTATAGAACATCATAAATGCTGTGGTTCTATAGAACATCATAAATGCTGTGGTTCTATAGAACATCATGCATCCTGTGGTTCTATAGAACATCATGCCTGGTGTGGTTCTGTGGTTCTATAGAACATCATGCCTGGTGTGGTTCTGTGCGGTTCTGGTGCAGAAACCCAGCATGTCGTCATGCTCTATAGCGGAACGCTCCTCCTCCATTAATCAGTCTGAGGCCCAGTATTAGAACGGTTCTCCCTAAAGTCTACTCTAGAAAGAACCGTCTGGAATCGGGCCCAGAACCTTTCATGACAGCAGATCTATGTCACGTATCTCGTGGGTTCCTCGGCATCACAGCACAGGCAGGAACCCGGTGTCCCCCTGTGACAAACCAGCCGTGTCATTGCTGAGGTGTCAGGTTCCCCGGGGTCTAGTACTCGGGTTCTAAGATGTTTTCTGTTCTTTATTTATGTTTCATTGCTGTCTTCTGTTCTCCGTCTGGTTTGGGTTCTTCATGGCTTCCTGTCAGGTTCTGCTCTCCGTCTCCAGGTGACTCAGAGCAGCAGCAGCCTGAGGCTCCCTGCTGGCACGGCCGTGTCAGACGTGCTAAAGAGGTCTCAGGTGGTGAGAACCTCCAGCAGCAGCTCTGATCAGGAACTCTATTGACTGCTGATGGTTCTGCAGAGATCATCTTCACAGCAGCTGAAGCTTCTATACATGAAGTTTGTCTGAAACCACGCTGACTGAAGTCACACGTCTGCAGGCGGTGCTGTGAAAACAGAAGTGATCTGAGGAGGAACGTGACACCAGGTCAACGCACAGACGCTGATTAAATACATGAATTCATGTTTTTAACAGTTTACGTGACCAAAGCCTGCAGGAAGCAACAGCTGTGGCACAAAGTCAAAATAATGAACGCATGAACCCGACAGCAGGGAGCAGGCAGACTCTGAGTCTGTTCACATCGTTTATTTACAGCTAAACATGAGAATGACAGCAGAGGACTAGAGAGAGCGCCTCCACGGGCCTGCAGGGGGCAGCAGAGTCCAGCAGGGGACAGCAGAGTCCAGCAGGGGGCAGCAGAGTCCAGCAGGGGGCAGCAGAGTCCAGCAGGGATAGCAGAGTCCAGCAGGGGGCAGCAGAGTCCAGCAGGGGCAGCAGAGTCCAGCAAGGATAGCAGAGTCCAGTAGGGGGCAGCAGAGTCCAGTAGGGGGCAGCAGAGTCCAGCAGGGGCAGCAGAGTCCAGCAGGGATAGCAGAGTCCAGCAGGGGGCAGAAGAGTCCAGCAGGGGCAGCAGAGTCCAGCAGGGGCAGCAGAGTCCAGCAGGGGGCAGCAGAGTCCAGCAGGGGCAGCAGAGTCCAGCAGGGGGCAGCAGAGTCCAGCAGGGATAGCAGAGTCCAGCAGGGGGCAGCAGAGTCCAGCAGGGGCAGCAGAGTCCAGCAAGGATAGCAGAGTCCAGTAGGGGGCAGCAGAGTCCAGGAGGGATAGCAGAGTCCAGTAGGGGGCAGCAGAGTCCAGTAGGGGGCAGCAGAGTCCAGCAGGGGCAGCAGAGTCCAGCAGGGATAGCAGAGTCCAGCAGGGGGCAGAAGAGTCCAGCAGGGGGCAGCAGAGTCCAGCAGGGGCAGCAGAGTCCAGCAGGGGGCAGCAGAGTCCAGCAGGGGCAGCAGAGTCCAGCAGGGGGCAGCAGAGTCCAGCAGGGATAGCAGAGTCCAGCAGGGGGCAGCAGAGTCCAGCAGGGGCAGCAGAGTCCAGCAAGGATAGCAGAGTCCAGCAGGGGGCAGCAGAGTCCAGCAGGGGCAGCAGAGTCCAGCAAGGATAGCAGAGTCCAGTAGGGGGCAGCAGAGTCCAGGAGGGACAGCAGAGTCCAGTAGGGGGCAGCAGAGTCCAGCAGGGACAGCAGAGTCCAGTAGGGGACAGCAGAGTCCAGCAGAGTCCAGCAGGGATAGCAGAGTCCAGTAGGGGACAGCAGAGTCCAGTAGGGGGCAGCAGAGTCCAGTAGGGGACAGTAGAGTCCAGCAGGGACAGCAGAGTCCAGTAGGGGGCAGCAGAGTCCAGTAGGGGACAGTAGAGTCCAGCAGGGACAGCAGAGTCCAGTAGGGGGCAGCAGAGTCCAGGAGGGACAGCAGAGTCCAGGAGGGGGCAGCAGAGTCCAGGAGGGACAGCAGAGTCCAGCAGGGACAGCAGAGTCCAGGAGGGGGCAGCAGAGTCCAGGAGGGGGCAGCAGAGTCCAGGAGGGGGCAGCAGAGTCCAGGAGGGACAGCAGAGTCCAGTACGGGGCAGCAGAGTCCAGTAGAGTCCAGTAGGGGGCAGCAGAGTCCAGCAGAGTCCAGTAGGGGGCAGCAGAGTCCAGGAGGGACAGCAGAGTCCAGTAGAGTCCAGCAGGGACAGCAGAGTCCAGTAGGGGACAGCAGAGTCCAGTAGGGGGCAGCAGAGTCCAGCAGGGCCTGTCACTACCCGATCGGTACCGGTTGCACGATCCGTACCATCAGCTCATTTGCGCGTGCGCGAACAGAATAACTTCTGGTAGGAAATATTTCATTTTTCTTACTTTTTTGTATTTTTTTGAAGCAGGGGTTTCTTTTTGTATATCTTTGTATTTGCGGAAATATTGCATATTCTAAAAATTAAACAACAGAAATACATAAAAAATACATTGTTTTTTGTTTTTTTAATAGCAAAATTGTTTCCCAGTTGTGTTTAGGGTAATAAAAATATACATAAACCCCCAGCTATAAACACACATAGAAGTACAGAAACGTATTTGATTTTACATTTTTTTTGAAGTTTGAAGTTTTATAATTTATTTTATTTGCATATGTATGTATTTTGTGCTTAATAAATGTATTTTAATAAGGTATGTCTTCGCTTTGTGTGTGTTCTTTGTTCTATTCCCTGTTCATGTTTGTAAAAAAATAATAATAATGCGATATCTTCCCAGACTTCTGAGCATATCCGATGATGACGTCAAGCAATACAATGGAGAGAATGTAAAACGTACCAATTTCTTTCAGAAAAGTCTTCTGGATAATTTTCACCTAAACTAGTGCACTCTCACAAACTCCCACAGGTGCAGGGTCCCAGGTATTAAATGTTCACTTATATACAGAAAGCCTATAATTTATTTATTTGTTTTCTTTCACTTTCTTTTTTAAGGTATTGCATTACACATGTCATCTTAAATAATAATACATATGATTTAGCAATGGTATCAAGGTGTTACTCTATCTGTTGCTTTATGTCTGTTGGTTGTGCTGTTCTTTTTGCGTCTCTTTCCAGGTGATGGAGCAGACAGAGGACGTTTTATCATTCTCTCCCTTTTTTTCTTTCACCTCTTCTCCTTCTTTTTTTTCTCTCTTCTTGTTCTTCCTTTACTCTCCCATTGTCATGTCCATATAATTTGAAATTCTCCCTGTAGGAACCACAATAAAGCTATTTACAAGCATAAATCAAGCGGAGCATTATGGCGAAAGCTGTTCGCTCCACTTGTAAAAGCAAAATCTGTCGAGCTCCATCTGGCATTGAGACATCAATTCCTATTGCCACATTGCTAGACAGGACACTGGGGAAAAAAGTCTTCAATATTTTATTTACGATATAGTTTAGCATTATTTAATGATTTTAGTATAGAAATAAGTATTTTGAGTACCGTAATTACATTATTTTTTTGGCGACCCGGAAGTTATTCTGTTCGCGCTTGCGCAAATGAGCTGAAGGAACGGATCGTGCTACCGGTCACTGCTATATTATACACTGGAATGCTAATAGCCGCTGTTAGAACTCCCTATTTTCCCCCAGTAACTAGGGAATATGTGCGCTACAGCATCGAATAGCGAGGATTTTCTCATGTTCAGGGGGGCTTAAAACTTTTAAAATGTCAAATGCCATATATTTTTATGTTATGTTCTAAAACTATCAAGTACTGAGAAAGTCATGTGCTGAAATATTTTGCATTTTATTTATGTAAATATATATATATATATATATATATATATATATATATATATATATATATATATATATATACACATACTTATATATATATATATTTAATATGAATAACATGTAAAATATTTCAGCACCTAATTTCCTAGTAGTTGATAGTGTTAGTACATCCACTGACTGTAGAATTACCTGTGAAACGTTTTCACTCAGCCAGAAAACTGCTTGTTGTTGCAACCAAATCCTATTGGATTCTGTGAGAGTAGGGAGGAGCAAGATGGCGGCCAGTGACTTCAGTTTTTCGGCAAAATCAGCACTCCAGTGTATTATAGAGCTCAGTGCTACCGGTACGGATCAGGTAGTGACAAGGCCCACACACTGATCTCTATTTATTCACTGGATTGCTGATAGGCTGAAAAAAAAAAAAATAAATAATATATATATATGTATATATATATATATATATGTATATGTGTGTGTGTGTGTGTGTGTGTGTATATACATATATATATATGTGTGTGTGTGTGTGTGTGTGTGTGTGTGTGTGTGTGTGTATGTGTGTATATATAAATAAATAACATGCAAAACATTTCAGCTCATGACTTTCTCAGTATTTGATAGTTTTAGTACATAACATAAAAGTATATGGGATTTGACATTTTAAAAGTTTTTAGTCCCCCCTGAACATGAGAAAATCCTCGCTATTCGATGCTGTAGCGCACATATTCCCTGGTTACTGGGGGGAAATAGGGAGTACCAAGATGGCGGCCGGTGGCTTCAAAGCGACGTGTTCTACCAACGGCCAATCAGCATCCAGGGAATAAATAGAGATCAGTGGGGCCACAGAGTTCAGCAGGAAGCAGGCTGCTGGGGTATCAGTGGGGGGGGGGTCTTTACAGCTAAACTGGATTTTAATGGGACAGAGAGTCTGGGGGACGAGCAGAAACCCAGACGACTGAGATGGACCGGAGATATCTGGGTTCTGATCCGGGTGTTCCTGATCCTGGTTCCACAGGAAGGCCTAATCAAGCAGTACCAGGAGAACTAAGAGGCACTGGTTCTAACACAGCTGTTGCAGGTTCTGCCATGGATCAGACAGAACCACGCAGGTTAGCAGGATGCCCTTGGTTCTGTTCAATGACACCAGAACAGAACATATTCTGAACAGCAACCCGAGAGTCGGCTACACAGAACTTCCTGTCCCATCTGACCTATAAACCCTCTGGCTCAGTCCACTTGGTCCGGTCCAGTTTGTGGCTCAGCTCACAGCTGAACGATCAGAACAATCAGAACACGGCTGGAGTATATTCACTGGTAGGATCAGAACATTTACAGTATTTACACAGGTATGTCTGAGTTCTTAGCCAAACCTGCAGACGGTTCTGGACCAAAGTTCAAGGAACAGGTCTGACAGAAATTCTTCACTGATACCGTTTCTCAACTGAAGGTGCTGGATTGATCCAAACAGAACATTTTAGATTGTTAATCTGGGCCAGGCCATGGATCCATTCAGTTTGCTCTCACCCTCAGTACTGATGGAACCGGACCTGAACAACAGGTTCTGGAGCAAACAGTTGGACACCGGGTTTGAACTTAGAACTCAGTTCTTAGTGGAAAAAGCAGGATCCACGGGTCCTTGGCTGCACAGCTTCAAAGGAACACAGAGTGACCCAAACCCGATCAGAAAAGTCCTACAAGGTTCTGGACTGAAGCTTCGTAGCAAGCTGACTGATAAATAAAGATGTTTGTTTCATCCAGTCAGGTAAAAAGCTGCGGCCACCTGATCTCACCTGTTTCAGAAAGCTGGCTCAGTGGATATCCAGAGTAAGTTCCTGCAGACGGCAAACCTGCTACCGAGCTGAGATGTTTGAGCTAACTCTGAGTTTTTCCTTCCTTTTAGCCGAGATCTGGCTCGTCTGCTGAAGAGCAAACACTCCTCAGAAATCTCTGTCAGGAGGCTGATCAGACCACCATTAAATGTCTCATCATTTCTGGATTAATATATTTTCAAGGATTACTGTTTTCCGCTGCTGTTAATGATTTATTTAAATATTCTCAGCCGCACATCACTTTTCTAACAACGAGGGACGCTCTCAGTTCTGAACAATTTGTCTATGCTGCTCTTCGTTTTTATTCCAACAGCATATTTTTAATAAATGAATGAACATATCAGTTATTGCATCATTAATTGCAAATCTTTATTATAGCCAAGTTGTTATTATAGCCTAGCTGTAGTTGATTAAACAGAAGAATAACTTAGAACTGGACCTTTCCCCATTAAACAGTATTTTGATACCTCATCTTGATTTGCTGCCACGTCCTGTTAATGCCAGTCAGGCTTCACCTAGCCCCCCCCCTGAATGCAGTGTGAGGAGAAAAAGCTTTAATTCTTTGTCACGACACTCATATCACTCATGCATTTACTTTTTCGGCAATTCTCTGCAGCTAACTTACTTTTTCTGCAGCAACAGCATTCTTTATTTTTGTTAGTTATGGTTTAATATTCTTCATAAAAGTTTCAAATTCAACTATTGGGAAGTGCATGCTCCCATGACGTTATCTGCAATCCATTGATCAGGGCTTTTTGATTGGACGCTGAGTTTAGTTACCTGGCTGATATCACCTGTATCAGCCAGGCAGAGTGAGGAGGAACTACTCAGAGCAGCAGCTTTCTAGTCAGGGTAGATCGGCCATTCTTTCTGAAACGGTCGCTGGATGTTCATCAAGCTGAGTGATGAGAAGCGAAAATCGACTCAGTCCTGAAACAGGTGAGTTCAGTTTGAAGCTGAAGGTTTGGACTTTCCTGAAAACACTAAAGTTTTATTTCTGTTGACTTCAGATCAAGAAGAAGAGATAGTTTGGGTTTTTAAGGGCGGCTGGGTGTGAAAATGGATCAGGTTAACGAGCTTCATCGTTAACAGCCAGTGTTAACGACCTCAGACATTTAACGAGTTTTTGTGCCAACCTTCAGTCGTGATGAAAACCATTCATGAAGTTCATCATAGTCCAAAATAAAAATGTGACCTCATCCAGCAATGATGTCATAGCAGAAAACCTGCAAATATACTCAGGAGGTCCGAGTCCAAACAAAACTGGACCTGCAGACCCAATCAGACTCCTCATTCTTTACATCCACCAGGTGGCGCTCTGCTGAGCAATGGCTCTACAAACAGGTGAGCCTGTCCACCTGAGGTCCAATGTCCTGCCCACAGCAGAGTCTAAACTCGGTCCAGCTTCTCCTGACTGGCGCCTCAGACGGACGATTCCCGGGCCGTTTTGGATCCGAGCGCTCCGGCCCGACTTAGGAAAGGGAAGGAGGTTCCGAGGCAGCCGGACGCCACAGTCAGACCCAGACTGGCCCAAGCGCAGCAGATGGACCATCCGTAGCCGTGATCCACGTCCGCCGGAAGACCGTAGATGAAAGGCGGGTTCCTGGAAAGGTCGTAGGTCACGCTGGCAGCATACGTGCACAAAGAGATGGTGCAGAAGATCCCTGAGGACAGAACAGAACCAAGTCTGGATCAGAACACACGCTCACTGATGTCACATCCTGGTTTCTGAAAAAAGCTAAAACTGCTCCGTCAAAACATCAGAACATCTGCAGCTGAACCATCAGAACCTCAGCGCATAGGGGCTGAGGACTTTACTCACTCAGGGGCTATATCCTGATGCTGTCCCCTCATCAGAACCAAGTTCTGCTTGGTTCACGCATGTCTGAGTGATCCTGGTGAAGTCTGCTCCCTGTCCTGGAAGACCAGGGCTGTGACGGGTCTAGTAGAGCAGTCAGTACCCGCCCACTCCAGGAAGAACCTACCTGGACGGCAACGCCCAGCGAGCACTACCATTGCTGCTCAGTCCAGACCAAATGGCTCTTTTAGCTCCTAATCTGCCCAGCGACAGCAAACTGCTCCTTTTTTAGCTACAGATAAAATGTTTTAAGTGACAAAATGTGTTTTGGGTCTCAGACTTCCACCTTCCTAAATAATAAACTAATTGGCAGATGTGGATGGGTTTTATTTTTGGGAGCACGCTAGCTTGTGTTTGTCCGTGGGGACTGCTGGTGAACCTCAGCCGGTACCAGACTGGATGGTCTGGGAGATTAATTCTTAAAACTACTGCAATTTCTCCAATAAAACCGCCCAATGGAGACGCCACAGAAGCAAAACCGCTTGCTTAACTGTAACAGAACGGGCAGCGGCTCCTGGGGGCTGTCATGAGACGGTGGCACCCTCACGGGGAGAGGCGGCGTCGCAGTGAAGTTTCTTTCTTCCAGGTTTGAAAAATAGCTCCAGAGAACAAATAATATTATTATTTGTTCTACTATTATTTGAAGGCTTAAAACTTTTCTTTTTGACAAAAATTATAACTAGTGACTCATGTTACTCTCAGCTACCTTTATAGTTTTACTGCTATAGGCTTAGGTTACTGGAGTATATCAGGATCTAATTTTCTCACTATATTGAGTTCTACTGTTCTTCAATTATGCATTATGTGTTGTCATTTCTGCTTTAACTTTCTGTTCTCTCTCTTTTCTCTTCATAGTAGGTACACCTGGTCTGGCGTTCTGTTAACTGTGACATCATCCAGAGAAGACGGCTCACCCGCTACTACCATCTAATGTAGAACAGATTACTAGATCAATGTGTGCTTCTGTGCTTTTTTGTTTCTCTTGTTGTGTCTCTGCTCTGTCTTCTGTAACCCCAGTCGGTCGAGGCAGATGACCGTTCATACTGAGCCCGGTTCTGCCGGAGGTTTTTTTTCCCATTAATGGGTGGTTTTTCTTCCCACTGTCGCTTCATGCTTGCTCAGTATGAGGGATTGCAGCAAAGCCATGTACAATGCAGATGACTCTTCCTGTGGCTCTACGGTTCCCCAGGAGTGACTGCTGCTTGTCGGGACTTTGATGCAATCAACTGGTTTCCTTATATAAGACATTTTTGACCAATCTGTATAATCTGACCCAATCTGTATAATATGATTGAACTTGACTTTGTAAAGTGCCTTGAGATGACATGTTTCATGATTTGGCGCTATATAAATAAAATGAATTGAATTGAATTGAATTGAATATTGCATAAGAAATGAATCCTGGCATATTTCACCAAAGTTATGCCCACAGTTGACTTTGGAAGGCCAGGGTTCTTCAACTCCAGTCCTCCAGGTCCAGTCTTAGGTGTCCCTGGTCCAACAATGGGGTCCTCAGCAGGACTCTGGAGAACCTGGCTGCAGACCGAGGAGCTGGGTCAGGGATTTGACCCAGGGACACACCTGAAAGCTGCAGGAGGCCGGACCTGGAGGACCCTAGACAGAACCAGTAGCCAAACAAGAAACCAGGAACCAGGCTCTCTAAAGGTCTTTTTCTCTGAACTTTGGCTGCTTTCTGTCTCAGATCCAGTCCAGCGTTGGTGGAAGGGTTCCTCCTCTGACCTGAAGCCTTCAGGCACCAAAAGCCTGAGGGAAGATGCTAATCTGGAACAGCTTCCTGTTAAACAACAGGATGTAACCTCTCAGTGTGACCTTCAGTGCTGCTGCTCCCAGCAGGCGGGGGGGGGGGGGGGGGGGGGGGGGGGGGGGGGTGTTACCTGCCATGAGGAATAGCAGGCCGGAGACGTGCTGCGTCAGGCTCTCCTCCCAGAAGAATCCCACCGACGCCACGATGCTGCCGCACAGCAGGACAGCAGCCGCCATGCCCAGGAAGCCCGCCGTGATGCGCCGCAGATCTGAGGACGGACACAGCGTTACACATCTGGATGCAGCGTTACACATCTGGACGCAGCGTTACACATCTGGACGCAGCGTTACACATCTGGACGCAGCGTTACACATCTGGACGCAGCGTTACACATCTGGATGCAGCGTTACACATCTGGATGCAGCGTTACACATCTGGGTGGTTCTGCCTGTTTGGACCGCCCAGCATCTCTGCAGTGTGAAGGTTCTGGTCACCAGACACTGGGTCTGCTGGTACCAACTGAAGAGCAGGAAAATATCTTTTCATCTGTTTCTGTATCTAATGAGGCTGTTGCCGTGGTAACTGGCTACTGCTCGCCCCCTCGGTTACGCAACCCTGTCATATGTTTCCATGGCAACGTGCGACACAGGAAGGACGGCAGCCGAGGAATGATCAGCCAATAGGAGGCTGAGTTTCTGAGTGATGTCACACAGGTGTCATCAGACTGCAGGTAAACTTCACATCCTGTTTGTGTGTGTGTGTGTGTGAGTGTGTGCGTGTGTGTGTGTGTGTGTGTGTGTGTGTGTGTGTGTGTGTGTGTGTGAGTGTGTGTGAGTGTGTGTGTGTGTGTGTGTGTGCGTGTGTGTGTGTGTGTGTGTGTGTGTGTGTGTGTGTGTGTGTGTGTGTGTGTGTGTGTGTGTGTGTGTGTGTGTGTGTGTGTGTGTGTGTGTGTGTGTGTGTGTGTGTGTGTGTGTGTGTGTGTGTGTGTGTGTGTGTGTGTGAGTGCGCTCACGTAGCAGGTGCCACTCGTCTTGTTGGATGGTTCTGGTCAGGTTCAGAGGGATGTTCCGTAATCTGATTGGCTGAGAAAAATGATACTTCACAGCTGTGCAGCGATCTGCGATACCTGCAGAGACACACAGGTGAGTCACACCTGGGGTGATGTCATTAAAGCCCTGCAGAGAGAAAGCTGCAATAAACAGAACTAGAAATGAGCAGAACCGGTGCTGGGCTCCAGAAAAACGGAGGATGCCCTCTGGTTACTATTTATTCTGACGGGTGCATTATGGGAAATGTAGTGTGGTTGCAGTGTTGAAGTGATTCCTGCTCCTCCTCCTGCCCGCCCAGCAAGGATCGATAGTTCTAACCTGATCTGGGATCAGGGTCCGGCTAATGCGGTGTACTGACCAGGAACATAATGGAGCTGATGTGATTTGAAGCGAGATAATCTGATGTGTGGTCTGAGTGCTGCCAGGTACCGCCACTCTGACCTCTCTCTCTGAGATATAACAGACCATGTCGCAGTGACCAGGGCTTCCTGCCTAGAGAAGAATAAAGGGGTTCTGCAGAACCTGCTGGTCTGAGATTACCACACCCTGATAGATTACTACACCCTGATAGATCACTGCACCATGATAGATTACTACACCCTGATAGAGTACTACATCCTGATAGATTACTGCACCCTGATAGATCACTGCACCCTGATAGATCACTGCACTATGATAGATCACTGCACCATGACAGATTACTGCACCCTGATAGATCACTGCACCATGATAGATTACTACACCCTGATAGATCACTGCAACATGATAGATTACTACACCCTGATAGAGTACTACATCCTGATAGAGTACTACACCCTGATAGATTACTGCACCATGATAGATTACTACACCATGATAGATTACTACACCCTCATAGATCACTGCACCATGATAGATTACTACACCATGATAGATTACTACACCCTCATAGATCACTGCACCATGATAGATTACTACACCCTGATAGATTACTACACCCTGATAGATTACCACACCCTGATAGATTACTACACCCTGATAGATTACTACACCCTCATAGATCACTGCACCATGATAGATTACTACACCCTGATAGAGTACTACACCCTGACAGATTACTGCACCCTCATAGATCACTGCACCCTGATAGATCACTACACCCTGATAGATTACTACAACCTGATAGAGTACTACACCCTGACAGATTACTGCACCCTGATAGATCACTGCACCATGATAGATTACTACACCATGATAGATTACTACACCCTCATAGATCACTGCACCATGATAGATTACTACACCCTGATAGATTACTACACCCTGATAGATTACCACACCCTGATAGATTACTACACCCTCATAGATCACTGCGCCATGATAGATTACTACACCATGATAGATTACTACACCCTCATAGATCACTGCACCATGATAGATTACTACACCCTGATAGATTACTACACCCTGATAGATTACCACACCCTGATAGATTACCACACCCTGATAGAGTACTACACCCTGACAGATTACTGCACCCTGATAGATCACTGCACCATGATAGATTACTACACCATGATAGATTACTACACCCTGATAGATTACCACACCCTGATAGATTACCACACCCTGATAGAGTACTACACCCTGACAGATTACTGCACCCTGATAGATCACTGCACCATGATAGATTACTACACCCTGATAGATTACTACACCCTGATAGATTACCACACCCTGATAGATTACTGCACCCTGATAGATCACTGCACTATGATAGATTACTACACCATGATAGATTACTACACCCTCATAGATCACTGCACCATGATAGATTACTACACCCTGATAGAGTACTACACCCTGATAGATTACCACACTCTGATAGATTACTACACCCTGATAGATTACTGCACTATGATAGATTACTACACCCTGATAGATTACTACACCCAGATAGATTACTACACCCTGATAGATCACTGCACCCTGATAGATTACTACACCCTGATAGATTACTGCACCATGATAGATTACTACACCCTGATAGATTACCACACCCTGATAGATTACTGCACCCTGATAGATTATTACACCCTGATAGATTACTGCACCATGATAGATTACTGCACTCTGATAGATTACTACACCCTGATAGATTACTACACCCTGATAGATTACTACACCCTGATAGATCACTGCACCCTGATAGATTACCACATCCTGATAGATGACTGCACTATGATAGATTACTGCACTATGATAGATTACTACACCCTGATAGATTACTACACCCAGATAGATTACTACACTCTGATAGATTACTACACCCTGATAGATTACTGCACCCTGATAGATTACTGCACCCTGACAGATTAGTACTCCCTGATAGATTACTGCACCCTGATAGATTACTACACCCTGACAGATTACTACACCCTGATAGATTACTCCACCCTGATAGATTACTACACCCTGACAGATTACTACACTCTGATAGATTACTACACCCTGATAGATTACTACACCCTGATAGATTACCACACCCTGATAGATTACTACACCCTGATAGATTACTACACTCTGATAGATTACTACACCCTGACAGATTACTACACTCTGACAGATTACTGCACCCTGGTAGATTACTACACCCTGATAGATTAATACACCCTGACAGATTACTGCAGCCTGATAGATTACTGCACCCTGATAGATTACTACACCCTGATGGATTACTGCAGCCTGATAGATTACTACACCCTGATGGATTACTGCAGCCTGATAGATTACTGCACCCTGATAGATTACTACACCCTGATGGATTACTACTATCTGGAAAACAACAAACCATCAGCTCACGTTACAAACACACAACTGGTTCACAGGTTCTGATCCAATGATAATCGTTTCTACTGGCTCTCACAAGCTTCAGCTTCTCGGACGTTTGGTAGACATCTATGCAACATTTCAGGAACCAGACGATTCAGCGAGCTGAGCACGATCAGAAGAAATAAAACACAGAGGAGGTCAAGATGCTGCTGCTGAGGACTATCTGCACGCTAACGCCTCAGCGAGGGTTGCTGGTTCTGATCCATCCCAGCCAGCCTTGCTTCCACCAGTAAAATCAGCTGCTTGTTTTTTTTATTTTTTATAAAAATGAAGACTGTGTCTTGTTTCTGCATGTCACGTGTAATTATGTGCATCCTGAGCCTGACTGCCTCATCAAACAATCCTTATGATGTTTGATGAGGCAGAAGTTAGGCAGTTCCTCCTGTAACTGGACTGCTGGTGGTGGTCAGCGGGTCCCGTGGCGCCGATGTGTGGGAGCCTCTGTCAGTCTGGGACAGGGCAGCGGTGGCTGCTAGCTAGCTCACCACCGTCAGGGTGGGACTGTAGGGTGTCAAAGCTGCACAAGTACAAGACATTATTATTGTTATTATTATTATTATTATTATTATTATTATTATTAATAATAATAATAATAATAATAATAATAATAATAATAATAATAATAATAATAATAATAATAATAAATTATATAGGACATTTTTGACCAATCTGTATAATCTGATTGAATTTGACTTTGTAAAGTGCCTTGAGTTTCATGTTTCG
Organism: Fundulus heteroclitus; assembly: GCF_011125445.2. Classification (NCBI taxonomy): domain Eukaryota; kingdom Metazoa; phylum Chordata; class Actinopteri; order Cyprinodontiformes; family Fundulidae; genus Fundulus; species Fundulus heteroclitus. The sequence goes on along the minus strand of NW_023397179.1, from coordinate 30,556 downwards.
TGAATTGGCGCTATATAAATTAAACTGAATTGAATTGAATTGAAATTTACCAAGATAATAAAGCTACTTGGTTCTTGATGCCTGCTGGTTCTGTTCTGATCCATCCCAGCCAGCTGTGGATGTGTCAGGTCAGAACCTTTAATGAGTGAAAGCTCAGCACCATACTCAGAAACAAACTGTAGAAGGTTCCAACCGTCTCCAGAAATAAGAACCCAGACGGTTCCAGTTCCTTGATCTGAACCTCTCTGTGGACTCTGTGTTCTGTCTTGGTTCAGATGGATCCAAGTTCTACAGACAAGGAGGGGGATCAGTTGCAGATTCAGTAAAAACAACAGAAACACCGGCTCCAACATCAGGCTGGCTGACAAAGAGTTAAAAAAAGCAGGTCCAACACAAAACTGTCAGCGAATACCAGAACCACAAAAACTTCAAATCCAACCTTATTACTCTGTACCAACCACAATCAGCCAAACCAACCCGGTACCAACCAACTGGACCTGTATGAACAAATCAACCCACCCTGCTCTCATTAGCTGGTAATATGGACAGACTGCTGGTACTGATCCACAGGTACCGGTCTGCAGGTACCAGTTCTCGGGTACCGGTCTGCAGGTACCAGTTCTCAGGTACCGGTCTGCAGGTACCGGTCCTCAGGTACCGGTCCGCAGGTACCTGTCCTCATGTACCGGTCTGCAGGTACCAGTTCTCAGGTACCGGTCTGCAGGTACCAGTTCTCAGGTACCGGTCTGCAGGTACCGGTCCTCAGGTACCGGTCCTCAGGTACCGGTCTGCAGATACCAGTTCTCAGGTACCAGTCTGCAGGTACCAGTTCTCAGGTACCGGTCTGCAGGTACCGGTCCGCAGGTACCGGTCCTCAGGTACCGGTCTGCAGGTACCAGTTCTCAGGTACCGGTCCTCAGGTACCGGTCTGCAGGTACCGGTCTGCAGGTACCAGTTCTCAGGTACCGGTTCTCAGGTACTGGTTCTCAGGTACCAGTTCTCAGGTACCGGTCTGCAGGTACCGGTCCTCAGGTACCAGTTCTCAGGTACCGGTTCTCAGGTACCGGTTCTCAGGTACCGGTCCTCAGGTACCGGTCTGCAGGTACCAGTTCTCAGGTACCGGTCCTCAGGTACCGGTCTGCAGGTACCGGTCTGCAGGTACCAGTTCTCAGGTACCGGTTCTCAGGTACCGGTCCTCAGGTACCAGTTCTCAGGTACCGGTCTGCAGGTACCGGTCCTCAGGTACCAGTTCTCAGGTACCGGTTCTCAGGTACCGGTTCTCAGGTACCGATCCTCAGGTACCAGTTCTCAGGTACCGGTCTGCAGGTACCGGTCTGCAGGTACCAGTTCTCAGGTACCAGTTCTCAGGTACCAGTTCTCAGGTACCAGTCTGCAGGTACCAGTTCTCAGGTACCGATCCTCAGGTACCAGTTCTCAGGTACCGGTCCTCAGGTACCGGTCTGCAGGTACCAGTCTGCAGGTACCAGTTCTCAGGTACCGGTCTGCAGGTACTGGTCCTCAGGTACCGGTCTGCAGGTACCAGTCTGCAGGTACCAGTCTGAAGGTACCAGTCTGCAGGTACCAGTTCTCAGGTACCGGTCTGCAGGTACTGGTCCGCAGGTACCGGTCTGCAGGTACCAGTTCTCAGGTACCGGTCTGCAGGTACTGGTCCTCAGGTACCGGTCTGCAGGTACCGGTCTGCAGGTACCGGTCTGCAGGTACCAGTCTGCAGGTACCAGTTCTCAGGTACTGATCTGCAGGTACCGGTCCGCAGGTACCGGTCCTCAGGTACCGGTCCTCAGGTACCGGTTCTCAGGTACCAGTTCTCAGGTACCGGTTCTCAGGTACCGGTTCTCAGGTACCGGTTCTCAGGTACCAGTCTGCAGGTACCGGTCCTCAGGTTTGGGGCTGAGATCACATTAGTACATTTCTTCTTCTATCAAACCTTCCATCATCATCCATCCATTCACTGATCCTTTCATGCTCAGTGCAGATGTGTGTGTGGGCGCGCGTGTGTGCGTGCGTGTGCGCGTGCTCGCGGACCCCGGTCGATGAGCTTGTCGATGTCCGGGTCCAGTCCCTTGAAGTAGCACTTCCTCCACAGGCCGGAGTGGGTGGAGAAGAGCGGCCTGCCGCACTCCGTCTCCAGGATGCCCATCCCCAGGATGGCCCTCCAGTTTTCCAGCAGCTCCTCCTCCCTGCTGCCCACATGAACGGGCTTCATGAGCGCCACGTCCCGCTGCCGCGCCGCCGCGCCGCCGGTGTCCACCAGCGGCAGGTGGTAGATGGGCATCTCCCGGTTCTTCTGGTCGTTGGAGTCGGAACCGTCGCAGTTCTGCTTGTGCCTGCGCGTATCGGTCTGGTACCAGTGGTCCGTGGAGATGGCGGTGACCAGCAGCAGCAAGGACAGCGAGCTGAGCGCCAGGCTCACCGCAGACACCTTCACCGTGATGGGCCGGGCTCTCTCCATGGCCGGCACCGGGGGCGAACCGGTTCTGGTCCCGGGGCGGCCGCTCGGTCCGTTCTCAGCGCTGGTTCCGTTACAGGGCATCTTGAGCTGCCATCCTCCTCCTCCATCAGCTGTTCCCGGTTTGCCCTGGAGAGCGCGTTGTCATGCCGACTGGCCTCAGAGCTGCGTCAAGGTGCGTGCAGGTGGGCCGCCGCACCGGAAGAGGCCCCTTCAAAATAAAACGGGCGCCTTGTTTCCAGAAAAATCCCAACGACTGGGTGAGTGGAGCGCGTTGCTTTTCCTGGTAATGTGAGATGAGCTTTGATCTGCCTTCTGTCTGAAAAAGGTTTATGGAAGAACTAGAAGTGCCAGAGGTTGTTCAGTTTCTAAGCTTTTGTCCTGAATCTGGCCTTTTAGGATGTGCTAGCAGCTGATCAGGGCGTGTTGTCATTGTGCCTCTGGGTTTACCTGCTGCCTGTCAGAAATCTCTCATTTAGAGTCAGCACTGCTGCACTGCAGAACAAACGTTCTAAGCCAAATGTGGCTTTTTGTGTCCCTGCTGCTGCTCTTCAGTGAGGGAACCCACAGGGGTCTCTGTTAGGCCCCTGGTTTTTCTCTTGGTACCTGCTTCTCCTTGGGTCTATCTTCAGGAAACATGGCCTTTCCTCCCATTTATGCAGATGACACCCAGGTTTATCTTCCTCTTAAAAGAGCCGAGGCTTCTCGTGAGATTAACTGTTTAATGTTCCGATGATAAAAAATTCTGCATGGCTTTGAACGTTTTACATTTGAACAATAAAAGCAGAACATCTTAACCCGAACTCTAAAAGGGAAGAAGGGGTGAGTGGAAGTGGGTCTGGGTTCTGGCCAGGTGGGAAGCTTCTGGTCGTGGACTGTAGGAGGTGAGAGAGGAGAGACAGGCTGCAGGTTAGATGGTGATGGACGATGCAGGGAAGGCAGCGGTTACTGTGGTTGAGTCGAGGTGTGGCTCATGGCGGAGGCTGGAAGGGTCTGAAGGTGATCCAGGACAGAAGAGCCACGGCCGGCTGGAGTGGCAGGAAGGCAGAAGGGATTCAGGACTGCCAGAGGATCTTTTCCAAGGAGAGTTCTTCTATAAACCACAGAAGAGAGAAGAAACTCCTCCTGATTGGCTTAGATGAAGAAGTGATTATTCATCCACCTGTCGCACCCTTCAGGAGAAAGGTAAGAACAGCACCACACCTCCACAGAACCTCATACCTGACAGTGGTACCGTCTCTGGAGGCTTGGGTGTCACCTAAAGTTTAAACATCCTCTAGTTAGACCGGACCTCCTGACCAGAATGGACCTCCTGACCAGAATGGACCTCCTGATCAGACCAGACCTCCTGACTGGAATGGACCTCCTGATCAGACCAGACCTCCTGACTGGAATGGACCTCCTGACTGGAATGGACCTCCTGATTGGAATGGACCTCCAGACCAGAATGGACCTCCTGACTGGAATGGACCTCCTGACCAGACCAGACCTCCTGACTGGAATGGACCTCCTGACTGGAATGGACCTCCTGATTGGAATGGACCTCCAGACCAGAATGGACCTCCTGACTGGAATGGACCTCCTGACCAGACCAGACCTCCTGACTGGAATGGACCTCCTGATTGGAATGGACCTCCAGACCAGAATGGACCTCCTGACCAGAATGGACCTCCTGACCAGACCGGACCTCCTGACCAGACCGGACTAGAGGAACGGGATGATGCAGAAAGAGCATCTGTCCAGGAAAGCAAGGTGGAGTCTCACCTGCTGCGCTCCTTCATCATCAGGTAGCAGCGGAGGAGAGCCGTCCTCCCTGCAGATGGAGACGCTGCAGTCAGCTGCACCCTGCAAACCAAAGTTCTGATCAGGTTCTCGTAACGCCCTTCTTTGTGTGAACCACCTTCTGTTTCCGCAAAATCTGTCTGCTCTTATAAAACCGCATCTGTTGCACACTAAGAGAGAACGGTCATTCTGGCCAACTTACTAAATATCATCATCATCATCACCAGCAAACATTTCTTATTCTGGGGAAACATCATCATAATCTCCTCGGCTGTAAGAGAGTTTATTCTGTTTATTCTGTTTATTCTGTTTGTTCTGTTTATTCTTTTTATTCTTTTTATTCTGTTTGTTCTGTTTATTCTGTTTGTTCTGTTTATTCTGTTTTTTCTGTTTATTCTTTTTATTCTTTTTATTCTGTTTGTTCTGTTTATTCTGTTTGTTCTGTTCATTCTGTTTGTTCTGTTTATTCTGTTTTTTCTGTTTATTCTTTTTATTCTGTTTGTTCTGTTTATTCTGTTTGTTCTGTTCATTCTGTTTGTTCTGTTTGTTCTGTTTATTCTGTTTTTTCTGTTTATTCTTTTTATTCTGTTTGTTCTGTTTATTCTGTTTGTTCTGTTTATTCTGTTTATTCTGTTCATTCTGTTTGTTCTGTTCATTCTGTTTGTTCTGTTTGTTCTGTTTATTCTGTTTGTTCTGTTTATTCTTTTTATTCTGTTTGTTCTGTTTATTCTGTTTATTCTGTTCGTTCAGTTTATTCTGTTTATTCTGTTTGTTCTGTTTATTCTGTTTATTCTGTTTGTTCTGCTTGTTCTGTTTGTTCTGTTTATTCTGTTTATTCTGTTTGTTCTGTTTGTTCTGTTTATTCTGTTTATTCTGTTTATTCTGTTTGTTCTGTTTGTTCTGTTTATTCTGTTTGTTCTGTTTGTTCTGTTTATTCTGTTTTTTCTGTTTATTCTTTTTATTCTTTTTATTCTGTTTGTTCTGTTTATTCTGTTTGTTCTGTTCATTCTGTTTGTTCTGTTTATTCTGTTTTTTCTGTTTATTCTTTTTATTCTGTTTGTTCTGTTTATTCTGTTTGTTCTGTTCATTCTGTTTGTTCTGTTTGTTCTGTTTATTCTGTTTTTTCTGTTTATTCTTTTTATTCTGTTTATTCTGTTTGTTCTGTTTATTCTGTTTATTCTGTTCATTCTGTTTGTTCTGTTCATTCTGTTTGTTCTGTTTGTTCTGTTTGTTCTGTTTATTCTGTTTATTCTGTTTATTCTGCTTGTTCTGTTTGTTCTGCTCGCCGCGCTCTGCAGCAGGTCTGTCCTGTTCAGATTAGAGTTCAGCTACAGCAACACAGCTTCTTTATTCCAGTGCTTTTATTTTGAAATTCAAAAGGAAACTGAATGTTGCATAACTGGAGCTGACCTAACTGGAAGAGATAAATGATGATGAAGAAAATTCAATTCAGTTCAATTCAATTTTATTTATATAGCGCCAATTCATGAAGTGTGTCATCTGAAGGCTCGTTAGAAAGTCCTCTAAAGAAACTGCAGATCAATTTATCCTTAAATGAGTCTGAAAACCAAAGGAGCAAACACAGATGTGATAACAGCAGAGACAGGTTTTATTACAGCAGACAGGTGTGGTCAGATTAGACAGGTGAGATTACAGCAGAAACAGGTGAGATTACAGCAGAAACAGATTTTATTACAGCAGACAGGTGTGTGTTGTATTTTCCTTCTAGGCGAGGCAAATTTATCTGTAAAGCCCATTTCAGTACAAAAAAGGCAAAGTGATTAAAACATGGGAAAATAAAAACAGAATAACAGAGAATTAGTCTCATGTGACTCGATTGGACTCATCATTATGCTTGTCAGCTTTATCTTGTCTCCATGACGACCGGATGACTGAGGCCTCATGGGAAATCCCAGGTGAATTCAGTTCTTGTCCTCCCAGAAAGAAAAATGAAAGCTCAACGATGAGGTTGATCAATAATTCAGCAGTGTCCCCGCTGGCCTCTGCTGCTTCCTGTAACTGAACACCTCCCCCTCTCCTCACCTCTCTGAAACCTTCCAGGAGCCCCCCACCTCCTCTCTCTGGTCTCCAGCTTTAAATAAACCTACGCCAGGCAAACGCTTACCTTCAGTCAACATTCACAGGAGCACAGAGACCTCTGTTCTAGCTCTAGCATCAGCAGTCTGGCCCAGAAGGATGAGAATCTGCTCCAGAGTCAGAGGACGTCCCGTGTGACGGTGTAATGAAAGTCAGAGGACCCGCTGTCCCATGAGGAGGAAACCTGCTCCAGATAAAGATCAGTCCACATTCAGAGGGCCAGGAGCTTCTCCTTAAGCAGACCTTAAAGCTCTGGTCTGAAGGCAGCCAGCATCTGATCATCTCTGAGGCCTCTCCTGCAGACCAGGAGAAGCCTGGCTGCAGCTTGGCCTCAGAGCGAGAGCTGCTGCATGTTAATGAGACGTGTTAACCACAGCATCGCTCAGACCTGCTCACCCGCCCGGCCCGAGCCAAACATCTCAGCCTCCATCGTCTCAGACACAACCTGCAGCTACGAGGCAAACATCTCAGCCTCCATCGTCTCAGACACAACCTGCATCTACAAGCCAAACATCTCAGCCTCCATCGTCTCAGAAACAACCTGCAGCCACGAGCCAAACATCTCAGCCTCCATCGTCTCAGAAACAACCTGCAGCTACGAGCCAAACATCTCAGCCTCCATCGTCTCAGACACAACCTGCAGCCACGAGCCAAACATCTCAGCCTCCATCGTCTCAGAAACAACCTGCATCTACGAGCCAAACATCTCAGCCTCCATCGTCTCAGAAACAACCTGCAGCTACGAGCCAAACATCTCAGCCTCCATCGTCTCAGACACAACCTGCAGCCACGAGCCAAACATCTCAGCCTCCATCGTCTCAGACACAACCTGCATCTACAAGCCAAACATCTCAGCCTCCATCGTCTCAGAAACAACCTGCAGCTGCGAGCCAAACATCTCAGCCTCCATCGTCTCAGACACAACCTGCATCTACGAGGCAAACATCTCAGCCTCCATCGTCTCAGAAACAACCTGCAGCTACGCACGGCTGCGTGAGATGGCCGGACGGTTTCCATGGTGAGTTGCCGTGGTGAGCAGGGACCCATCGCAGAGATGTTAGAATAAAGTCCACCCATACAGCAGGATGTGGGGAGAAGAACCCGTGTAGGTTCTACGTGGGTTCTGCAGGAGGTCTACAAAGGTTCCTCAGGCTGGTATGAACAAAAGGAGAGGACATCAGAACCCTTCTACAGATCATGAAACCTCTTCTCCCTGTTTTGTTCCTTCACAGTTAGACTCAGACAAACTTATTAGAACTTATTTCAAAGTTCTAGCTACTAGAAGTCACCCAGCTTAGATAGAAAAAGAAAAAAATATGTCTCTAAATATGACTATAGGATCAAAAATCGATCACTTCTGAAAAAAAATATCATTCCAGATTATGCCAGGAACAAAATCCATAACATAAATCATTGTATTTTCTGTCCTAATCTCTGTCTCAGTCCATTGGTGTAATATGTGAGTAAGGAACAAAGACATTATATACGCCGACGCCTCATTACGTACTGGAGCGCATCCTGCGGCGACGCCATCTTGGATGGGTCTCTCCTACTCCAGGCTGGCATAGCAGCCAACAGCAGTAAAGGCAGAGGGAGCAACTTCACCGTATTTTCTGCAGTTTATGGTCACAATAACCGGTGATAGCTACTGAAAGTAGATCATGTGGTGCAGATCAGCATTTTGGACTGAGACTGGTTGGCAGAAATATGAAGACATGATTGTTGGTGTGTAGAGGAGGCTCAGGATTGTACACGTGAGAGAGATAAATATGAAATATATTCTTTTATACATATATTAATATGTAATACCACATGTCAGGGCCGGATGATAATTCAATAACAATATATATATTGATCAATAGAAGGGTGGTGCGATAGGAAAAATGGGTCAGTAAAAAGTTCAATAGAACAGTTTTCCTTCCTTATGCATTCTATCATGTAGGTTAATATAGCAGTCATGACATCCTCCCAACCAATCACACGCAGACTCACTAGTGAACGACTCAGTTATGAACGACTCACTAGTGAACAGCTCACTTGTGAACGACACTGGGGGGAACCATAGAGGTGTTCACCCACTCATGCAAGAACCTCCATTGGTCCTCAATTCAATTCAATTAAATCTTATTTCTATAGCTCCAACACATCCCATCATCATCAAGGTTCTTTCCAAAGTCAGACTCCATCAGATCCTCCAGGTTGGTGAGAAAGTTTCCTCTCTAAGGAAACCCAGCAGGTTGCATCAAGTCTCTCCAAGCAGCATTCACTCCTCCTGAAAGAGCGTAGAGCCACAGTGGACAGTCGTCTGCATTGTTGATGGCTTTGCAGCAATCCCTCATACTGAGCATGCATGAAGCGACAGTGGAGAGGAAAACTCCCCTTTAACAGGGAGGAGAACCTCCAGCAGAACCAGAACCAGGCTCAGTGTGAACGCTCATCTGCCTCCACCCACTGGGGCTTAGAGAAGACAGAGCAGAGACACAGAAAGCTCAGAAGCTCACATTGACCCAGGAGTACTTTCTATGTTAGAGAAGACAGAGCAGAGACACAGAAAGCACAGAAGCTCACATTGACCCAGGAGTACTTTCTATGTTAGAGAAGACAGAGCAGAGACACAGAAAGCTCAGAAGCTCACATTGACCCAGGAGTACTTTCTATGTTAGAGAAGACAGAGCAGAGACACAGAAAGCACAGAAGCTCACATTGACCCAGGAGTACTTTCTATGGTAGATGGTAATAGAGGATGATCTGCCTCCCCTGAATATGTCACAGCTAACAGAACACCAGACCAGGTGTACCTTCTATGAAGAGAAAAATGACTTAAAAGCTGAAATAACAACAAACAATGCAGATTGGAGAGCAGTAGGAGAACTCAGCAGAGAGAAATAGATCCTGATGTCCTCCAGCAGCCTAAGCCTATAGCAGCATAACTATAGAGGTAGCTCAGGGTAACATGAGCCACTCTGACTAGAAGCTTTGTCACAAAGGAAAGTTTTAAGATTAGTCTTAAAAGTAGACGGGGTGTCTGCTGACTGTCCTTACTGTGCATCAGATGTTTTCTCGTGCAAGAACCTTTACCTTTACAACTTGCTGCCTTATGCTGGTGAAGATTCTCCGGTCTGGTCATCCAGGTCATGGTGATTCCAAAAAAAGTAAAAAACAAAGCAACTGGACGTTTTTCCGTAGTTGAAGACGTTTCAACAGAAACAGGTCCACCCCTTAGTAATGGGCGGTCGTTAAAGTCATTAAGCCAGCAGATTGAACAGAAACTGGTCCCCTCCTCTGTAACGAGGAGTCGTTAGGGTCGTTATTGGCCTGGCTTAAAGGAGCAATGTTTTGATCACCCATACGAGGGTGAGAACTGAGGTGATACCTCTCTGAGGAATCACCTCAGTTCTCACCCTCACTCTGCTGAATCTGCATGTTATCTAAGCCATTACAGGCCTTTGTTAGGCAGTAGTATAAAGCTTGGTACTCATCATTACTCCAGACTTTTTGAATTGACAAAGCTTCCTGGAGAGGAAGAGAAACGTCTTCAACTACAGAAAACAAGTCCAGTTGCTTTGTTCTTTACTCTTTTTGGAACTTGCTGCCTTGCTCAGAAGTTCCTGGGAAGCTAATGTCTGAGCTCAGCTCACTGATCCTCAGCTTTCACTGACCGGGTTCTTGAACCCAACCTCCCCTCCCCCGTACCCTCTCCTCCTCCTCTTCCTCCTCCCTCCTTCCTCCTCCTCTTCCTCTTCCTCCTCCTCCTCCTCCTCCTCTTCCTCCTTCCTCTTCCTCCTCCTCCTCTTCCTCTTCCTCCTCCTTCCTCTTCCTCCTCCTCCTCTTCCTCTTCCTCCTCCTCCTCTTCCTCTTCCTCCTCCTCTTCCTCCTCCTCCTCCTCCTCTTCCTCCTCCTCCTCCCCCACAGACGTTATTGATCACCGTCCTGAAGCTCAATCAGCTCATATCGACTGACAGGATGGAGGCTCTTGGCTCACCTTGTGCGGGTCGAGGGGAGTCAAGAAGGGGGCTCTGTGGGGGGGGGGGGATTATTCTGGGTGGGGGCGGGGCTCTGTGGGGGGATTATCCTGGATGGGGGCGGGGCTCCGTGGGGGCGGGGCTCTGTGGGGGGGTATTCTGGGTGGGGGCGGGGCTCTGTGGGGGGGGGTTATTCTGGGTGGGGGCGGGGCTCTGTGGGGGGGGATTATTCTGGGTGGGGGCGGGGCTCTGTGTGGGGGTGGATTATAATGGGTGGGGGCGGGGCTCTGTGGGGGGGGGGTATTCTGGGTGGGTTTAATTAACACCCAGTCAGAGCGGCGGCAGCCTCGCTCTCTGAGGTGTGAAGGTCACGGCTGTGATGCTGAGGCAGCGACATGATCAGCCAGGCTGTGAAACTGGAACCATTTCCTGCAGACGTCTGGTCATTTCCTGTGGCTCTTTCACAATAAGACGTCTGCGGGTCTGTTGTGACCAGCGTTTGTCCTACACTGTGACGAGATGCAGCACCTCCAGGCTGAAGGAAGTGATGAGGCCAGCCAGGCCCATATTAAGACAATGTGGGGCCCCTGGGCACCGGCCCACTGGCCCTTATGGATAATCCGGCCCTGAGGAAACGCTGCACACACTCCCTGTTCACTGGGAGGAAGGGGGCCAACAACAGCAGCAGGAGAGCCGGAGGCATCTGCACTGCCCCCCCCCCCCCCCTCACTCAGCGGGTCAGCTGCATAGTCTAAGCTTTTAGTGTTTTAAAGGTGACCTACTACGCTTCCTTTTAAGCAGTTAGGATACGTCTATGATTTACACCAAAAATGTTTCTTACATATTTTACACCAAATCATTCTCAGATCATTTAATTCAATAATTTCACCTCCCAGGTTCTCCTATTCTGATCTTTTAATGTTTTAGAGCTCTGTCACTTTTATGCAAATAAGCTGCAGCTGGCCACGCCCCCAACTCAATATTTCCACTCCCAGATGCTGAGTGGTACTGCTGCACATCTGTGAGCCAGTCAGAGCCAGGAGCTGAAGAAAATAGGTTGGATAAATGTATAAACATACATTTTAAGTAATGGTCAGTATAGAACTAAAAGCTAATTAATGGCACCGATGCAACTTACTGAAGAAATATGCAATCCAATCAACAGCAGTAATTAATTCTGTTTACCTAAAAAAGGCTTTTGACCCCATAGATCACATTCTTCTTCACAAACTCAGCAGGTACGGTATAAAAGGCGTCGCACATCAATATGTTTCAAGCCACTTAGAAAAGAGAAAGCAGAGTGTAGAGATTAATGATGTAAAGTCAGAATTTTATAATATAAAGTGTGGAGGTTTGGAAAATAGATGGATGGATGGATGTTATTTTCCAAACAATGTTTAAAGCACAAAAACAAATTACCAATAAACATTGAAAAAATATTTATAAAAAGAAAAGGTAGTTATAATTTAATAGGAACTGAGATTTAAAAAAAAAAAACTTTAGAGCAAAAGTCACGTGTATTTCTATGAAAGGAATCAGTAAATCATGTCAAATTTTACGTTTTAAGAGTATACAGAAAATAAATCTGTTTTGGCAGAAACATATTTTAATTAAACTTTATTGATCTCACAGTGGAGAAATTAACTTCTGCTTTTAACCCATCTCCTTGGGGAGCAGTGGGCTGCCATGAGCGGCGCCTGGGGAGCAATCTGGGGTTCAGGGTCTTGCTCAGGGACCCAGAGTGCAGGCAGTGGGAATTGAACCGGGTACTTACATCCTTCTCTGAGTGCAACGCGCTGCTCTAACCACTAGACCACCCCCCCCCCTTCATTCCATCGATACAGCTGCAGCAAATACACCTGATGTCCAAGTCACCTGACTATTGGACGTGAATCCTGACCCACGCTGAGAAGCGCTCTGAGTGGAAGGGACTGTGGGTCCGGGAGGAGGAGATCCAGAGAGCGTGCCTGCAGGGGGACAAGGGGAAACTACTCTGGACAATGCAGGAGGTTCACCAGAGTATCCCCACTGGCAGCGCGGCGAGAACTGGGCGTGGTCAGCCCTGCAGGTCCAGGTCGTTGGTGCAGATCAGGTCAGAGGGGACAAGATGAGCAGTTCATGGGTTGCTGAAGCCTCGGTCGTGGGATTTAGGCAAAGACCTTGGATTGCAGGTCTTCCACTGAGGGCTGGTGTGTATCCCACCAGGAAGCTCCTGGTACGGAGAAAGGAGAAGTCCTGGCAGCCTGCAGACGCTGCCAGGACAGGTTAGAGGCGTGTTCACACATCCTGGGGCAGAGTGCCTAACCAAGTAGGATAAGGAGGAACAACAAGGTGTCTATCTATCTATCTATCTATCTATCTATCTATCTATCTATCTATCTATCTATCTATCTATCTATCTATCTATCTGTCTATCTATCTGTCTATCTATCTATCTATCTATCTATCTATCTATCTATCTATCTATCTATCTATCTATCTATCTATCTATCTATCTGTCTATCTATCTATCTATCTAGTTGATAAAATAGACGTGTCAATTATGCAAAAACAACAACCAAATATTTCATTATATGAGGCCTTTTATGACAAAGCAGGTGGAAAGACAGGGAGGAATTAAGAAGCAAAAAAGATCACATTAAAAAGATAGATAGATAGACAGACAGACAGACAGACAGACAGACAGACAGACAGACAGACAGACAGACAGACAGACAGACAGACAGACAGACAGACAGACAGACAGACAGACAGACAGACAGACAGACAGACAGACAGACAGACAGACAGACAGACAGACAGACAGACAGACAGACAGATAGATAGATAGATAGATAGATAGATAGATAGATAGATAGATAGATAGACAGACAGACAGACAGACAGACAGACAGACAGACAGACAGACAGACAGACAGACAGACAGATAGATAGATAGATATTCTGACTGTCAAACAGGTTGTGGATCAGAACAGCTGCGAGCCGACACCAGCAGAACCGGCAGAACCAGCAGAACCGGCAGAACGGGCAGAACAGGCAGAACGGGCTGCAGGGTGACCTTCAGAGGATGCTGCAGGTGTTTCTGCTGAGTCGGGGTAACGCCCTGCAGCAGCAGCTGATTATTGATAAGGAGCGCATTGATCCGCTGTGACAGGAAGGCAGCCGGTTGAGCCAACACAGCGCTCAGGGCGATCCGTTCTGCTGACAGCGTCCAGAACCCTGCTGCAGAACTTCCTGCTGCAGAACTTCCTGCATCAAGGTCATCAGCCTGGACTCCAGAACCCTGGCCCTAATCAACCCGACCACCAACCGGACTGGCCTTGGACCGCAGTCAGGAGGACTGGAAGCTACACAACACCTGGTCAAAGATACATCTTGGTTCTGGACCGGTCCACGGCAGAACAAACCAAAGGTCCGTTTGTCCAACGCGACTCTGGCAGGTGTATCGAGGAGAACCTGAGAACCAGCTCTCTGTCCACACCGAAATCTCACAGTCCAGTTGGTTATCTGCTGTGTGGTCCAGGTCCGGATCGGTTCTGCTCCACGTATCTGAGACCAGAACCGCGGATGCAGAGAGAGCAGGGGAGGCTTGTGGAGCAGACTCATGGAGCGGCTTTCACCGATGAGACACGGTGACGCAGAACCACGGGTCGTTGGTTCTGCTGTGAATTACTGGACCGGCTGGAGCACAGACGTCAGAGCAGAACCTGTGAGGCTAGCAGCAGATTCTGGAACCACCAAGAAAGAGCGGCCAGTGAGTTGGTTCCTGCTCCGGTCTTCTGGGTCGGCCTGTGGGCTTCTACTCCAGAACCTGAACACGTCTTTGGGTTCAGAGGTTAGCAGAACCACTCGGTGGATGGACATCGTTCTGGACCTGATCTGGACCAGCTGTCACGGGCCTTTTCAGGCTCTGAGCCCGTTCCCGGTAAAACACGTGGAACTGCGATGTCACCTGTGGACCAGGTGACACGGGTCTGGGGGTTCTGGTGGGCAGCCCTGTCTGGGCACGCTGGTTCTGGTACCAGACGCTTTGCGTGTGAAGATGATGGATCTGATGGAGCTCCAGGAGAACATCTGGATATCTTCTATAACCACCTGACATGTCTGGAGCTCCTCTGTTTTCATGGTGTAATGCACCTGAGGACAGGTGTGCTCCTGCTGACAGGTCATGTGACCCCTGGACGGCAACCAGGTGGACTTCATGCTAGTTACTGCTAGATGCTAGAAAACTGAAAAGAGTCAACAAAAATCTGCCAGCTTCCTGTAGAAAACGTACCGTTCCTCCCTGTGACCGTGCAGCAAAGCCAACGGTTCTGGGAGGAGAACCTAAAATCGTTCTTCTTGGGTTTATCCAGGAAAACACAAATGTAATAAAAATGAACCGCCCTTTCTGGATATCAGGCTATGATGTGCAACAAATGCACTGGAAGAGCATTGATTCAGTTCAGTTCAGTTTTAGTCATACAGCTCCAATTCACATCACATCATATCATCAAGGTTCTTTCCAAAGTCAGACTCCATGAGATCCTCCAGGTTGGTGAGAAAGTTTCCTCTCTAAGGAAACCCAGCAGGTTGCATCAAGTCTCTCCAAGCAGCATTCACTCCTCCTGAAAGAGCGTAGAGCCACAGTGGACAGTCGTCTGCATTGTTGATGGCTTTGCAGCAATCCCTCATACTGAGCATGCATGAAGCGACAGTGGAGAGGAAAACTCCCCTTTAACAGGGAGGAGAACCTCCAGCAGAACCAGAACCAGGCTCAGTGTGAACGCTCATCTGCCTCCACCCACTGGGGCTTAGAGAAGACAGAGCAGAGACACAGAAAGCACAGAAGCTCACATTGACCCAGGAGTACTTTCTATGTTAGAGAAGACAGAGCAGAGACACAGAAAGCACAGAAGCTCACATTGACCCAGGAGTACTTTCTATGTTAGAGAAGACAGAGCAGAGACACAGAAAGCACAGAAGCTCACATTGACCCAGGAGTACTTTCTATGCTAGAGAAGACAGAGCAGAGACACAGAAAGCACAGAAGCTTACATTGACCCAGGAGTACTTTCTATGGTAGAGAAGACAGAGCAGAGACACAGAAAGCACAGAAGCTCACATTGAGCCAGGAGTACTTTCTATGTTAGAGAAGACAGAGCAGAGACACAGAAAGCTCAGAAGCTCACATTGACCCAGGAGTACTTTCTATGGTAGAGAAGACAGAGCAGAGACACAGAAAGCACAGAAGCTCACATTGACCCAGGAGTACTTTCTATGTTAGAGAAGACAGAGCAGAGACACAGAAAGCTCAGAAGCTCACATTGACCCAGGAGTACTTTCTATGGTAGAGAAGACAGAGCAGAGACACAGAAAGCACAGAAGCTCACATTGACCCAGGAGTACTTTCTATGGTAGAGAAGACAGAGCAGAGACACAGAAAGCACAGAAGCTCACATTGACCCAGGAGTACTTTCTATGTTAGAGAAGACAGAGCAGAGACACAGAAAGCTCAGAAGCTCACATTGACCCAGGAGTACTTTCTATGGTAGAGAAGACAGAGCAGAGACACAGAAAGCTCAGAAGCTCACATTGACCCAGGAGTACTTTCTATGTTAGATGGTAATAGAGGATGATCTGCCTCCCCTGATGATGTCACAGGACCTCATCTACCTTAGTATTTTACCCATCAGCCACCTTGGTGAAATATACCACAAGCTCTTGGTGAGCAGGTTATCTTCAAAGAGTCCGCTGCCATGCTGATACACAGAACTGGGCCGAGCTCTCTCGGGAACAGATCCTGGGTTTCCCTAAATTCAGGTTCAAGAAATCCAGAGTTCTGATGAAAAGGAGACCCAACAATTCAACATGGCGGCATGCAGGTAGCTGCTGATGCTGTTGCCTGACAACAGCATCAGCAGCTGGCTGATCCAGACTGGGTCGGTCCAGAACAGAACCCTGAACGTACCAACGTACTGATGTGCCTCCCGAGGACTGAACAAACCTGACATGTTCAGAAACCGCTGGTTCCTTTGACCCAGGAATGGAAACATGACTCGTTTGCTGCAGGTTCTGATCCGAGAATCTGATGGATGAACCATATTATTGACATGTGCACTTTAGGTCTTCAGTGCTTTATTGTTTTTTCTTTTATTTGACGGCCTGTGAAGAACTTGCATACCCAGTGTGAATGGTTGTGGTTGTGGACATGAAGAGATGCTGAAAGCTGCCAGCCCTGAGCGGGTGGATGTGAGCCTGCAGGCTCGTCATGGGAGGCTGATGTGGGTCTGCAGAGATGATGTGAGTGCTGAGCTCTGCAGTCCACCTGAACGCCGCCTGAATTATTCATGCGCCTCTCAGAGGGAAGCAGCTGATGAAAATTTAAACACGCTGCGTTTCTCTCTGAAAACACAGCTGGATGGCTGGAAGGCCGGCTGACATTTCCACAGGCTGTCCTGAGCGCAGTTTGCTGGTTCCATTCCCTGCCTCAGTGTGGAGGAATCGACCTCTGAGCAAGGCGCTTTACGCTGCTGCTTCCTCATCAGAGCAAAGGTCAGCCGAGAGAATTGATTGGCTGAAGAGTAGATCAGGTGACCAGGAAGAGTGCTGAGAGCAGACTCAGAACCTTCCAGAAGAACCAGCAACTGATACTGGTTCCATCCAAAGGGTCCACTGGGTCAGAACCCTTCAGCCAGAGCAGGAGTCCGTCAGCGGCCGCCATCATCAGAGAGTCTGAATAGTCAGTGAGGAAGGAGGAAAGGAGCCTGCATGCTTCCTCTCAAAGCTCCTTTAGCCTAGGAACCCCTACCACCACTAAGGAGATACAAGGAATCCCACAATCCTTTGCATGACATAACGTATCAGACCAGCCACCTCACAGAAACCATCTAAAACCTCCGTAGAGCAGAGAGCGTCTATCTGTAGTTCATGTCCAGAAGGCTGTAGGATCTGACTCCATCCTCCATGTTTCTGACTCCATCCTCCATGTCTCTGACTCCATCCTCCATCTTTCTGACTCCGTCCTCCATGTCTCTGACTCCGTCCTCCATGTCTCTGACTCCATCCTCCATGTCTCTGACTCCATGTCTCTGACTCCATCCTCCATGTCTCTGACTCCATCCTCCATCTTTCTGACTCCGTCCTCCATGTCTCTGACTCCGTCCTCCATGTCTCTGACTCCATCCTCCATCTTTCTCACTCCATCCTCCATCTTTCTGACTCCATCCTCCATGTCTCTGACTCCATCCTCCATGTTTCTGATTCCATCCTCCATGTTTCTGACTCCATCCTCCATGTTTCTGACTCCATCCTCCATGTCTCTGACTCCATCCTCCATGTCTCTGACTCCATCCTCCGTGTCTCTGACTCCGTCCTCTGTGTCTCTGACTCCGTCCTCCGTGTCTCTGACTCCGTCCTCCGTGTCTCTGACTCCATCCTCCATGTCTCTGACTCCGTCCTCCGTGTCTCTGACTCCATCCTCCGTGTCTCTGACTCCATCCTCCATGTCTCTGACTCCATCCTCCGTGTCTCTGACTCCATCCTCCGTGTCTCTGACTCCATCCTCCATGTCTCTGACTCCATCCTCCGTGTCTCTGACTCCATCCTCCATGTCTCTGACTCCATCCTCCGTGTCTCTGACTCCGTCCTCCGTGTCTCTGACTCCGTCCTCCGTGTCTCTGACTCCGTCCTCCGTGTCTCTGACTCCATCCTCCATGTCTCTGACTCCGTCCTCCGTGTCTCTGACTCCATCCTCCGTGTCTCTGACTCCATCCTCCATGTCTCTGACTCCATCCTCCGTGTCTCTGACTCCATCCTCCATGTCTCTGACTCCATCCTCCATGTCTCTGACTCCATCCTCCGTGTCTCTGACTCCATCCTCCATGTCTCTGACTCCATCCTCCATCTTTCTCACTCCATCCTCCATCTTTCTGACTCCATCCTCCATGTCTCTGACTCCATCCTCCGTGTCTCTGACTCCATCCTCCATGTCTCTGACTCCATCCTCCATCTTTCTCACTCCATCCTCCATCTTTCTGACTCCATCCTCCATGTCTCTGACTCCATCCTCCATGTCTCTGACTCCATCCTCCGTGTCTCTGACTCCATCCTCCATGTCTCTGACTCCATCCTCCATCTTTCTCACTCCATCCTCCATCTTTCTGACTCCATCCTCCATGTCTCTGACTCCATCCTCCATGTTTCTGACTCCATCCTCCATGTCTCTGACTCCATCCTCCATGTCTCTGACTCCATCCTCCGTGTCTCTGACTCCATCCTCCGTGTCTCTGACTCCATCCTCCATGTCTCTGACTCCATCCTCCGTGTCTCTGACTCCGTCCTCCGTGTCTCTGACTCCATCCTCCGTGTCTCTGACTCCATCCTCCATGTCTCTGACTCCGTCCTCCATGTCTCTGACTCCATCCTCCATCTTTCTCACTCCATCCTCCATCTTTCTGACTCCATCCTCCATGTCTCTGACTCCATCCTCCATGTTTCTGATTCCATCCTCCATGTTTTTGACTCCATCCTCCATGTTTCTGACTCCATCCTCCATGTTTCTGACTCCATCCTCCATGTTTCTGACTCCATCCTCCATGTCTCTGACTCCATCCTCCATGTCTCTGACTCCATCCTCCGTGTCTCTGACTCCGTCCTCCGTGTCTCTGACTCCGTCCTCCATGTCTCTGACTCCGTCCTCCGTGTCTCTGACTCCATCCTCCATGTCTCTGACTCCGTCCTCCGTGTCTCTGACTCCATCCTCCGTGTCTCTGACTCCATCCTCCATGTCTCTGACTCCATCCTCCGTGTCTCTGACTCCATCCTCCATGTCTCTGACTCCATCCTCCATGTCTCTGACTCCATCCTCCGTGTCTCTGACTCCATCCTCCATGTCTCTGACTCCATCCTCCGTGTCTCTGACTCCATCCTCCATGTCTCTGACTCCATCCTCCATGTCTCTGACTCCGTCCTCCGTGTCTCTGACTCCATCCTCCATGTCTCTGACTCCATCCTCCATGTCTCTGACTCCGTCCTCCGTGTCTCTGACTCCATCCTCCGTGTCTCTGACTCCATCCTCCATGTTTCTGACTCCATCCTCCATGTCTCTGACTCCATCCTCCATCTTTCTGACTCCATCCTCCGTGTCTCTGACTCCATCCTCCATCTTTCTGACTCCATCCTCCGTGTCTCTGACTCCATCCTCCGTGTCTCTGACTCCATCCTCCATCTTTCTGACTCCATCCTCCATGTTTCTGACTCCATCCTCCATGTCTCTGACTCCATCCTCCGTGTCTCTGACTCCATCCTCCGTGTCTCTGACTCCATCCTCCATGTTTCTGACTCCATCCTCCATGTCTCTGACTCCATCCTCCATCTTTCTGACTCCATCCTCCATGTCTCTGACTCCATCCTCCATGTTTCTGATTCCATCCTCCATGTTTTTGACTCCATCCTCCATGTTTCTGACTCCATCCTCCATGTTTCTGACTCCATCCTCCATGTTTCTGACTCCATCCTCCATGTCTCTGACTCCATCCTCCATGTCTCTGACTCCATCCTCCGTGTCTCTGACTCCGTCCTCCGTGTCTCTGACTCCGTCCTCCATGTCTCTGACTCCGTCCTCCGTGTCTCTGACTCCATCCTCCATGTCTCTGACTCCGTCCTCCGTGTCTCTGACTCCATCCTCCGTGTCTCTGACTCCATCCTCCATGTCTCTGACTCCATCCTCCGTGTCTCTGACTCCATCCTCCATGTCTCTGACTCCATCCTCCATGTCTCTGACTCCATCCTCCGTGTCTCTGACTCCATCCTCCATGTCTCTGACTCCATCCTCCGTGTCTCTGACTCCATCCTCCATGTCTCTGACTCCATCCTCCGTGTCTCTGACTCTGTCCTCCGTGTCTCTGACTCCATCCTCCGTGTCTCTGACTCCGTCCTCCATGTCTCTGACTCCGTCCTCCGTGTCTCTGACTCCATCCTCCATGTCTCTGACTCCATCCTCCGTGTCTCTGACTCCATCCTCCATGTCTCTGACTCCATCCTCCATGTCTCTGACTCCGTCCTCCGTGTCTCTGACTCCATCCTCCGTGTCTCTGACTCCATCCTCCATGTCTCTGACTCCATCCTCCATGTCTCTGACTCCATCCTCCGTGTCTCTGACTTCCGTCCTCCGTGTCTCTGACTCCAATCCTCCGTGTCTCTGACTTCCATCCTCCATGTTTCTGACTCCAGCCTCCATGTCTCTACTCCAATCCTCCATCTTTCTTTCTGACTTCCATCCTCCGTGTCTCTGACTCCATCCTCATCTCATCTTTCTGACTCCATCCTCCGTGTCTCTGACTCCATCCTCCGTGTCTCTGACTCCATCCTCCATCTTTCTGACTCCATCCTCCGTGTCTCTGACTCCATCCTCCGTGTCTCTGACTCCATCCTCCATCTTTCTGACTCCATCCTCCATGTTTTCGCTGACTCCATCCTCCCGTGTCTCTGACTCCATCCTCCGTGTCTCTGACTCCACTCCTCCATCTCCTTCTGACTCCATCCTCCATTGTCTCTGACCTCCATCCTCCATCTTTCTGACTCCATCCTCCATGTCTCTGACTCCATCCTCCGTGTCTCTTGACTCCATCCTCCATCTTTCTGACTCCATCCTCCTGTTATGACCTCAATCCTCCATATTTCTGACTCCATCCTCCATGCTTTCTGACTCCTCCTCCATCTTTGACTCCTCTCCATGACTTCCATCCTCCATGTTTCTGACTCCATCCTCCATCTTCTGACTTTCGTTCTGACATCCATCCTCCATCTTCTGACTCCATCCTCCATGTCTCTGACTCCATCCTCCATGTCTCTGACTCCATCCTCCATGTCTCTGACTCCATCCTCCGTGTCTCTTGACTCCATCCTCCATCTTTCTGACTCCATCCTCCATCTTTCTGACCTCCATCCTCCATGTTTCTGACTCCATCCTCCATCTTCTGACTCCATCCTCCATGTTTTCCTGACTCATCTCCATGTTTCTGACTCCATCCCTCCATCTTTCTGACTCCATCCTCCGTGTCTCTGACTCCATCCTCCATCTTTCTGACTCCATCCTCCGTGTCTCCTGACTCCATCCTCCGTGTTTCTGACTCCATCCTCCACGTCTCCTGACTCCATCCTCCATGTCTCTGACTCCATCCTCCGTGGCTCTGACTCCATCCTCCTCCATCTTTCTGACTCCATCCTCCGTGTCTCTGACTCCACCCTCCGTGTTTCTGACTCCATCCTCCACGTCTCTGACTCCATCCTCCATGTCTCTGACTCCATCCTCCGTGTCTCTGACTCCATCCTCCATCTTTTCTGACTCCATCCTCCGTGTCTCGACTCCATCCTCCATCTTTCTGACTCCATCCTCCGTGTCTCTGACTCCACCCTCCGTGTCTCTGACTCCATCCTCCATCTTTCTGACTCCATCCTCCGTGTCTCTGACTCCACCCTCCGTGTTCTGACTCCATCCTCCACGTCTCTGACTCCATCCTCCATGTCTCTGACTCCATCCTCCGTGTCTCTGACTCCATCCTCCATCTTTCTGACTCCATCCTCCATGTCTCTGACTCCATCCTCCGTGTCTCTGACTCATCCTCCATCTTTCTGACTCCATCCTCCGTGTCTCTGACTCCACCCTCCGTGTTTCTGACTCCATCCTCCACGTCTCTGACTCCATCCTCCATGTCATCTGACTCCATCCTCCGTGTCTCTGACTCCATCCTCCCATCTTTCTGACTCCATCCTCCATGTTTTCTGACTCCATCCTCCATCTTTCTGACTCCACTCCTCCATGTCTCTGACTCCATCCTCCATGTCTCTGACTCCATCCTCCATGTCTCTGACTCCATCCTCCATGTCTCTGACTCCATCCTCCGTGTCTCTGACTCCATCCTCCGTGTCTCTGACTCCATCCCTCCCTGTCTCTGACTCCATCCTCCCAGAGGAACCTACAGAAGAACCTGTGGAGGAAGCTTGGAAATGTGTTTTTTAGATAAAAGCAGATCTTGTAGAAGTTAGCTAAGATGGAGGAGCTCAAAGGTACCGTCAGGGCAGCAGAGATGGTCTTCAAACACTTGGGGAGGACAAGGTTTCGAGGAAAAGCAGTTTTTATCAGTAATGAATTCTTTCAGCATGAATACAATGATCTAAACCAGTAATTCTGGTTTGGATCAGAATGTAAGGTTCTGCTGAGGAACGTTCAGAAGAAAAGAAGCAGCAGCAGCTCTGAAGGCATCCATGGGTCCTGCATTCCCTGAGAACCTGAGGTTTGAGACGGACCCATCTCCATCTGAACACTGCAGCGTTCATCCCCAGATAAAAATGCTTCTGCTCCATCTGTTGTTAGAAGTTCTTCTTGTTGATCCATTCAGAACTCCAGAGGAACATGTCCAGGCCTGGCATGCTTCACCCATTCAGCTCTTTTCTGGAAACATTGTCATCTCTTTGTCTTCTCTGTGGGCCGAGGTCCTGGGTTTATATTTAGGTTGGACTCTTTCCATCTACCCCCGCCCGAGTGTAGGGTTCTGTTCTATTTTTATTTCTGTAGCACCAACTAACATCATCTCATCATCAAGTCTCTTTCTAAAGTCAGCTTCCATCAGATCCTCCAGGTTGGTGAGAAAGTTTCCCTCTCTAGAGGAAACCCAGCAGGTTGCATCAAGTCTCTCCAAGCAGCATTCACTCCTCCTGAAAGAGCGTAGAGCCACAGTTGGACAGTCGTCTTGCATTGTTGATGGCTTTGCAGCAATCCCTCATACTGAGCATGCATGAAGCGACAGTGGAGAGGAAAACTCCCCTTTAACAGGGAGGAGAACCTCCAGCAGAACCAGAACCAGGCTCAGTGTGAACGCTCATCTGCCTCCACCCACTGGGGCTTAGAGAAGACAGAGCAGAGACACAGAAAGCTCAGAAGCTCACATTGACCCAGGAGTACTTTCTTTGGTAGAGAAGACAGAGCAGAGACAACAGAAAGCACAGAAGCTCACATGACCCAGGAGTACTTTCTATGTTAGAGAAGACAGAGCAGGGACAAAGAAAGCTCAGAAGCTCACATTGACCCAGGAGTACCTTTCTATGTTAGAGAAGACAGAGCAGAGACACAGAAAGCTCAGTAGCTCACATTGACCCAGGAGTACTTTCTATGTTAAAGAAGACAGAGCAGAGACACAGAAAGCACAGAAGCTCACATTGACCCCAGGAGTACTTTTCTATTGGTAGAGAAGACAGAGCAGAGACACAGAAACCTCAGAAGCTCAACATTGACCCAGGAGTACTTTCTATGGTAGAGAAGACAGAGCAGAGACACAGAAAGCTCAGAAGCTCACATTGACCCAGGAGTACTTTCTATGTTAGAGAAGACAGAGCAGGAGACACAGAAACCTCAGAAGCTCACATGACCCAGGAGTACTTTCTATGTTAGAGAAGACAGAGCAGAGGACACAGAAACCTCAGAAGGCTCACATGACCCAGGAGTACTTTCTATGTTAGAGAAGACAGAGCAGAGACACAGAAAGCTCAGAAGCTCACATTGACCCAGGAGTACTTTCTATGTTAGAGAAGACAGAGCAGAGACACAGAAACCTCAGAAGCTCACATTGACCCAGGAGTACTTTCTATGTTAGAGAAGACAGAGCAGAGAAACCAGAAACCTCATAAGCTCACATGACCCAGGAGTACTTTCTATGTTAGAGAAGACAGAGCAGAGACACAGAAAGCTACAGAAGCTCACATTGACCCAGGAGTACTTTCTATGGTAGATGGTAATAGAGGATGATCTGCCTCCCCTGATGATGTCACAGCTAACAGAAAGCCAGACCAGGTTGTACTTTCTATGAGAGAGAAAATGACAGAGAACAAAAAGGTAAAGGTTCTTCTCTCTGGGTTCTCCATCTTCTTCCCACAGACCTGTGATGGAGGACATGTTCAGAACCAGGGTACCCAGCAGGTATCTGGGACTCTTTCTGCCTTCTAGAGCTGATACTTTCACAGGACAGAACGTCTTAGAATAAAGAAGAAAATGTCGGCCAGACCAGGAATCATTCTCATTCAATGACCAGAAAATATTTAAAAAAGGTTCTTTTTTGGCTCTTGACTTCTTTCAGCTTCACCATTTTGGTGTTAGGACACCCCTCCCTACTTTTTTCATTCTGAGGTTGATTTGGTTTTCAGAAAAGGTTCTGTTTGTATCTGCAGAGCTGCTCCCGGGGTTCTAAGCAGCAGAACTCAGAACCCAGCTACTTTTCAACTGTTCCAGCCATAAAACCTGAGCAGCTGGAACCTTGAGAAGGTTTCATGGAGGGACCAACTCTGGACCAGCAGAACCTCCTCTGGAACAAAGGTTCTGCTGGAGGAAGGTTCTGGAGGCAGACTGGGTTCTTACTGCAGAAAGAAAAGGAACATTTCTCAACGTTTTATGCATAACTGATGACGTATTTCCGCTGCAGGCTGACCTTCTTGTCCCGGGCTCGGTTCGACCCCGCACATGTCCGGAACTCAGCTGCTGTTTAGGTCCCAGCCTGTGACGTCACCGCCAGGCTTTTATTTTGAAAGTCTTGGGGCCGACCAGCAGCCGGAAGCAGAAAAGAAGATTCGACAGTCGAAGCTCCGAACTCACCTGGAGAAACAGGTGCCTCCAGAACCCGGTAAGTGACCCCGCCCAGAACCGGAGCCGGTGCAGCCGGATCGGAACTTTTGACAGGCTAATGTGTAACCCGCTCAGAACCCGCTCAGGTTCGGCTCCTGGTCGCTTTTTGGACCGTCTCTAGAGTCAGGCGGGCTAGCAGAGTCTCGGAACCATTTCTAACAGAACCTGGACGGGTTTGGATTAAGTTCGGACCCGTTAAATCCGGGACCTACATTCTATATCGGACCCGCTTCGGTTCGTACCGAACCTGGTCCTCCAGGGATTGATTTCACTCTTCTCAGTGGCAGTTCTGTCCGGAACTTTGGGTCAGAACCGGGTTAAAGCTTCAATCCTTTACAAAATAGAGTCCAGTTAAGTTCTGACTGATGTGACGTCACAGAGCGAATGATTGAAGATGAGGAAGACGTCCTGTCCATGTGGTCCGGGCCAGGCGGCTGCAGCCTTTCTGGTTCTGATCCAGACACACATCTATCCCGTCATCACTGGATCAGAACATTTCACACATTCATCCATCATTTCTGGATTATAATCTGCAGCCTTGGTAGAACATCTCTGGACCTCCTGCAACTCTGCTGGTCTGGTTCCTGAGAGCTTCACCTGTCCGCCACCAGCAGATACACCTGTGTGCACCTGGTCCTCCTGGAAGAACCCAGATTTCTAAGAACCCGGGTCCAGTTGTTGCAGTTTGGAAAGGAAATCCTGGAAAACGTACTGGCTCCTGATGGATAGATCCACAACCGGACCTACAAAAGTTAATCTACAAAAAATGTTTAAATCTGCCCAGAGAAGAATTAAAACTAGATTCAGGACAGTTGATGATATTAACCGATATTAGCGGTTATTGAACATTATTAACCGATATAGCGGTTATTGAACATATTAACCGATTAGCGGTTATTGAACTTATTAACCCATTAGCGGTTATTAGCTGATATTCACTGAACCCTGGCTAAAGCTCCTGAAACACGTCTATTAATTTATTTTGGCAGAAACTGACTTTTTTCTCAATAACATTGAAGTTTGATTCTGGGAGAACGTATAGAAACCACCTGATCTCTGACTTCCTGGTAAATTGATTATTGATGTCAAAATCTGGCATCCGTGAACTGCTCAGCATCAGTACTGAAGCCAATCAGACCAATCAGAACCCAAGAACATTAAGGAAAATGTTCTCCGTGATAGCCAAGCTGGACGGGAGTGATCAGCTGGTGCCTCCTGCTGGCCAGGCGGCGTACTGCAGCGGCTGTGGGTGCGTAGGGTTCAGGTTCTGCTCCTCTCCCCTAATGGTTCTGTCTGTGTGGGTCCAAAGGGCCCGTTTCCTCCATGACGGTTCTGTCTGTGCGGGTCCAAAGGGCCCGTTTCCTCCATGACGGTTCTGTCTGTGCGGGTCCGAAGGGCCCGTTTCCTCCATGACGGTTCTGTCTGTGCGGGTCCAAAGGGCCCGTTTCCTCCATGACGGTTCTGTCTGTGCTGGTCCAAAGGGCCCGTTTCCTCCACGACGGTTCTGTCTGTGCGGGTCCAAAGGGCCCGTTTCCTCCATGACGGTTCTGTCTGTGCGGGTCCAAAGGGCCCGTTTCCTCCATGACGGTTCTGTCTGTGCTGGTCCAAAGGGCCCGTTTCCTCCACGACGTTCTGTCTGTGCGGGTCCAAAGGGCCCGTTTCCTCCATGACGGTTCTGTCTGTGCGGGTCCAAAGGGCCCGTTTCCTCCATGACGGTTCTGTCTGTGCAGGTCCAAAGGGCCCGTTTCCTCCATGACGGTTCTGTCTGTGCGGGTCCAAAGGGCCCGTTTCCTCCATGACGGTTCTGTCTGTGCTGGTCCAAAGGGCCCGTTTCCTCCACGACGGTTCTGTCTGTGCGGGTCCAAAGGGCCCGTTTCCTCCATGACGGTTCTGTCTGTGCGGGTCCAAAGGGCCCGTTTCCTCCATGACGGTTCTGTCTGTGCAGGTCCAAAGGGCCCGTTTCCTCCATGACGGTTCTGTCTGTGCGGGTCCAAAGGGCCCGTTTCCTCCATGACGGTTCTGTCTGTGCAGGTCCAAAGGGCCCGTTTCCTCCATGACGGTTCTGTCTGTGCAGGTCCAAAGGGCCCGTTTCCTGCACACATGGCCTTGATATCCTTGGAAGACCTCGAGGGATTGGATGAGGAGAATCTGGATGATGACATCACTGACAACACTGAGCCAATGGTTGAGGAGGAGAGGCTGCTGAGCCACTGGCAGGCGGTGGCCAGCACCCACCAGGTGTCGGTTCCTGCAGGTGAGGGCGGGCCTACATGCTGAACGTCCAATCAGAGATTGTTTCTCAGCCCATTGCTCCTCTGTTACAGAAATGACCGGCCCCATCCAGGAAATGACCCGGAACAGCCAGCAGAGGGAGGCCCTGCCTTTCAGCCTCATCTCACGCCAAGAGAAGGTAGTACCAGGAACCAGAACCCGTTTAGCCCAGTACCAGGAACCAGGACCGTTTAGCCCAGTACCAGGAACCAGAACCCATTTAGCCCAGTACCAGGAACAAGAACCCGTTTAGCCCAGTACCAGGAACCAGAACCGATTAGCCCATTACCAGGAACCAGAACCCATTTAACCCAGTACCAGGAACCAGAACCCGATTAGCCCAGTACCAGGAACCAGAACCACGTTTAGCCCAGTACCAGGAACCAGAACCCGTTTAGCCCAGTACCAGGAACCAGAACCACATTTAGCCCAGTACCAGGAACCAGAACCCGTTTAGCCCAGTACCAGGAACCAGAACCCGTTTAGCCCAGCACCAGGAACCAGAACCCATTTAGCCCAGAACCAGGAACCAGAACCCATTTAGCCCAGTACCAGGAACCAGAACCAACGTTTAGCCCGGTACCAGGAACCAGAACCACATTTAGCCCAGTACCAGGAACCAGAACCCGTTTAGCCCATTACCAGGAACCAGAACCCGTTTAGCCCATTACCAGGAACCAGAACCCATTTAGCCCAGTACCAGGAACCAGAACCCGTTTAGCCCAGTACCAGGAACCAGAACCCGTTTAGCCCAGTACCAGGAACCAGAACCACGTTTAGCCCAGTACCAGGAACCAGAACCACATTTAGCCCAGTACCAGGAACCAGAACCCGTTTAGCCCAGCACTAGGAACCAGAACCCATTTAGCCCAGTACCAGGAACCAGAACCAACGTTTAGCCCATTACCAGGAACCAGAACCACGTTTAGCCCAGTACCAGGAACCAGAACCACATTTAGCCCAGTACCAGGAACCAGAACCCGTTTAGCCCATTACCAGGAACCAGAACCCATTTAGCCCAGTACCAGGAACCAGAACCACGTTTAGCCCAGTACCAGGAACCAGAACCACGTTTAGCCCAGTACCAGGAACCAGAACCCGTTTAGCCCAGTACCAGGAACCAGAACCACATTTAGCCCAGTACCAGGAACCAGAACCACATTTAGCCCAGTACCAGGAACCAGAACCCGTTTAGCCCAGCACCAGGAACCAGAACCAACGTTTAGCCCAGTACCAGGAACCAGAACCCGTTTAGCCCAGCACCAGGAACCAGAACCCATTTAGCCCAGTACCAGGAACCAGAACCCATTTAGCCCAGTACCAGGAACCAGAACACCGTTTAGCCCGGTACCAGGAACCAGAACCACGTTTAGCCCAGTACCAGGAACCAGAACCACATTTAGCCCAGTACCAGGAACCAGAACCCGTTTAGCCCATTACCAGGAACCAGAACCCGTTTAGCCCATTACCAGGAACCAGAACCCATTTAGCCCAGTACCAGGAACCAGAACCACGTTTAGCCCAGTACCAGGAACCAGAACCCGTTTAGCCCAGTACCAGGAACCAGAACCACGTTTAGCCCAGTACCAGGAACCAGAACCCGTTTAGCCCAGTACCAGGAACCAGAACCACATTTAGCCCAGTACCAGGAACCAGAACCCGTTTAGCCCAGCACTAGGAACCAGAACCCATTTAGCCCAGTACCAGGAACCAGAACCAACGTTTAGCCCAGTACCAGGAACCAGAACCACGTTTAGCCCAGTACCAGGAACCAGAACCCATTTAGCCCAGTACCAGGAACCAGAACCACATTTAGCCCAGTACCAGGAACCAGAACCCGTTTAGCCCATTACCAGGAACCAGAACCCATTTAGCCCAGTACCAGGAACCAGAACCACGTTTAGCCCAGTACCAGGAACCAGAACCACGTTTAGCCCAGTACCAGGAACCAGAACCCGTTTAGCCCAGTACCAGGAACCAGAACCACATTTAGCCCAGTACCAGGAACCAGAACCACATTTAGCCCAGTACCAGGAACCAGAACCCGTTTAGCCCAGCACCAGGAACCAGAACCAACGTTTAGCCCAGTACCAGGAACCAGAACCAACGTTTAGCCCAGTACCAGGAACCAGAACCACGTTTAGCCCAGTACCAGGAACCAGAACCACATTTAGCCCAGTACCAGGAACCAGAACCCGTTTAGCCCATTACCAGGAACCAGAACCCGTTTAGCCCATTACCAGGAACCAGAACCCATTTAGCCCAGTACCAGGAACCAGAACCACGTTTAGCCCAGTACCAGGAACCAGAACCCGTTTAGCCCAGCACCAGAACCAGAACCACGTTTAGCCCAGTACCAGGAATCAGAACCACATTAGCCCAGTACCAGGAACCAGAACCCGCTTAGCCCAGTACCAGGACCAGAACCCGTTTAGCCCAGTACCAGGACCAGAACCACGTTTAGCCCAGTACCAGGAACCAGAACCCGTTTAGCCCAGTACCAGGAACCAGAACCACGTTTAGCCCAGTACCAGGAAACCAGAACCCGTTTAGCCCAGCACCAGGAACCAGAACCATGTTTAGCCCAGTACCAGGAACCAGAACCAACGTTTAGCCCAGTACCAGGACCAGAACCACGTTTAGCCCAGTACCAGGAACCAGAACCACGTCTAGCCCAGCACCAGGAACCAGAACCTGATTAGCCAGTACCAGGAACCAGAACCACGTTTAGCCCAGTACCAGGAACCAGAACCTGTTTAGCCCAGCACCAGGAACCAGAACCATGTTTAGCCCAGTACCAGGAACCAGAACCTGATTAGCCCAGTACCAGGAACCAGAACCACGTTTAGCCCAGTACCAGGAACCAGAACCCGTTTAGCCCAGCACCAGGAACCAGAACCCGTTTAGCCCAGCACCAGGAACCAGAACCATGTTTAGCCCAGTACCAGGAACCAGAACCATGTTTAGCCCGTACCAGGAACCAGAACCCGTTTAGCCCAGCACCAGGAACCAGAACCATGTTTAGCCCAGTACCAGGAACCAGAACCATGTTTAGCCCAGTAGCAGGAACCAGAACCATGTTTAGCCCAGTCTTTCTGCATGGACTTTGCATGTTCTCCCTGTGCATGCGTGGGTTCTCTCCGGGTACTCTGGCTTCCTCCCACAGTCCAAAACTTGACTGTTAGTTAATTGGTTTCTCTAAATTGTCCTTAGGTGTGAATGGTTGTTTGTCTCTGTGTTGCCCTGTGACAGACTGGCTACCTGTCCAGTGAACCCCGCCTCTCGCCCAGTGAACGCTGGAGACAGAACCAGCACCCCCTCAGG
>NW_023397178.1:0-58582 GCF_011125445.2 Fundulus heteroclitus | reverse complement strand
GTTAATGAATATAAGGATCAATTTGTTAATCAAACTGTGTGTTCTTCATTATTTCATAAAACCGTGTCACATGTGAACCTTTAGGAACAGACTTTTTGGGTGAGTATTAAAGAGGTAAAATTAATAATATGAGAAAAAAAAGTCCTAGGTCAATAAAGTAAAAATAAACAAACAAACAAACACAAAAGGGATAATGTTATGATAAAAACATCATATTATGAGAATTAAGGGGGAACATTTCCAGAATAATCACAGTTTGCAGAATTATTTCACTCCTGGAGTAATAGGGCCAGGTTAGATTATTTTAAATATTTTTATTCTTTAGGAGAATAAATTCAGGAGAATGAAGCTAAAGGGTACGAAAATAAACTTGTAATATTACAAAAAAATACTACGAATACAAAGTATATTCAGAGATTAAAGTCCCTCTGATACTGTTTAAGTGACTGAGTAACTGCAGATTTGCCACATTTAAGATGGCGGACGCTCTGACGTATCGCAGCATAGGCAGAACCCGCCCAATGACGCGTCTACTCTTATATTATGTCTATGCCTACACCGCCACATAGAGTAACTTTACGTAAAGTCCCTTAAATGACTTCATTTAAGGGACTTTAACTTTACGTAACGAACCAACAGCAGCAGCGCCCAAACAGCCGGGTAACCAGGCCGGCTGGGTGACGGTTCGTAGGAAGCATAGCTCTAGATTTCAGCCCCCAGATTACCACCAACCCGTCTGCATTTCTAATAAATGTTCCCCTCTCAGCGACACACCCGCTGAGGAGCCGACCTGAAGTAATTAACTGCGGTCAAGTGAGCCCTCACTTGATTTTGTTGATCTCGCAAACACAAAGGATTACGGCACAGACGGCGGAGACTACTTTTCAAAATAAAAGCAGCATGTTCGCGGTGTATCGACTACGTATTTTCACACATATTTACATAATTTATGATATATTCTGGGTGCGATTTGCCGGGGGGGGGAAACCCTGTTTGACGGAACAGATAGACTCACAATGTCGTCCTACAGATTTCTAGTTTATATATCAGCAAAATATCCAGCTTATAAATCGAAACATCAAATTAAATGCTGTTTAAACAACAAAATAAATGCTGTAGGAGAAACTTTTGGAAAAATCTGTATTTAGCTGGTGTGTGAAAACAGAGAAGGAACGTGAGGCATCCTGGCAGAACCACGAAGGCTGCTGTGCCAACTCTAACAGCACATCTGGAAAGTCTGAGAGTACCCAGACTAATTAGAGGGGTGGCAGGATTTAGATTCCTGGCTAGCCTTTTAAAATTACAACAACGTGACCTTCTAGACTCAGCGGAAGGACAAGATGAGAAGCTGGGAATGCAATACTCTAAAACACATGTATATAATGGAGTATATGACTACAATGACTTCAATTAAAATGACAAAATATAATCCTTTTGTAGAGTGGGATTTTACATCTACAGAAATGACATATGTGATCATAAATGTTTAGACAATGTTAATTTTTATTATATAAAAGACAAATGATGCTTTATGTTTAGAATATAGTGGGATTGTGAACAACTCAGGAGTAAAGAGGACACTATATTAATGGATTTAACCAGCTAACTTGAATAATGTGTGTTTCTTTCTTTCTAAATTTAACACTATTCAACCATATCTACTAATAAACCCTCTATGCGCCATGAAGAATGAATGTGCAAGCAGTCATTATGAAATGGCATAATCAAATATACTGATAATGAGGAGATTTTTTAGCTTGTATAGCCTGATGATGAATGTCAACCAGTCTATCGGAGGGATTTTTGTATTTTCAAAAGTTTACAGGACCATAATATTTTTTTATGGTCGACCAAAACAAATGCTATTTGAACAGGTGCCGTTTTAATCATCAGGGCAAACATCTAGACTGATTTCCTGGCATAGTTTACTCAGACTGGTTTATCTCGCTCATAACTTGCTCTCTTTATTTGACCAGTTATCTTTAAGCAGCCTACTAGTATAACACCCAAAGGCTAATGCTTTCTTTTAATCCCATTTCATTACCATATAAGTAATAATTGATTAGGCTTCATCTGACTGTACATAAACGTTCATAAAGTTTGACACTGAATTAGCTAAAAGAGAGCTGTAGAATCTAAAATGTTCTCCGGTCGGACCTTGGGGAGAATTTTTACGGACATCCGCACCTGGAACAATTACCAGAGGTCTTAAATATTATCCTTTCTCACATTAATGTGATGTAATGTGTTTCAAATTGTCTTACGTGGCATGATAACCCTCTGTAGATTGATTGACAGCAACATTTACTACAGTAAGATCATCAATAAGTCCCTCCATTCTTGGTATTTCATTTATAAACCTCCTGTATGGTTAAATGCGGAAGTTCCTTTATGTTTATATAGTGGGTCTAGAAATTAATGTTTTACTACAACAGACACCCCCATTTTTGAAAAGATTATTTTATTTTAAGATGATTAGAACAACTTTCTAACATTAACTGACTCATGTCGATGACCACCTAGTCAGTAGAGGGCGCTACTGTGAGTGAATGAACAAACGAGGAAACTTCTATAGTCTCTGCCCGCGCATGCGCAATCAATAATAAACCGCTGCCAGCAGAGCAAGGCACGTGTCCGTTCCTCATCATTCACAGGTACTATTTGTAACTATTCCTAAACATTCTTAAAGATGAAAGTAATGTGAACTGTCTGTGACATTATAGTAACATTTTGAGAGAACTTGATCCGAGTTCTGATAAGTATCTGTTTTGTTTTGTCGAGTCGAATAACGGCTACCGCTAGTAGTTCTTTAACGGCTTGATTACAGAGAGCACACGGGATGTACCGATGTGCATGTGAAAGAGAATATAGTGTCCGTTTTGTTTACTTTTTGTATCTGAGCCAATGGCTGAAGGTATGAATGGGCATTAGATTTATTACTGTCTTTGGTGATGGGAAGTTATTATTTTGATGAACATTAAGCTTATTTTGCAATGAAAGACATATACACTCAGAGACAGACACATGTAATAGGTTATTACGTTGCACTTAATTTTACAAGAGTATTTGTATGTATTACTCAGGTTATTAACAATATTGTAAACCAAGAGGTCAATTGTATTTTGAGCTGTTTTGAAGTTAAAGACTATGACAGTGTATTTTGACACGAATACTATCCCCATGTTATGATGATGTTGTGTTTAAATGGAATGACTGAATGTTTAAGATTGTTGGAATCAATAATAAACCTCTGCCAGCAGAGCCAGGCACAACGTATTAACGTGTCCGTTCCTCATCATTCACAGATCCACAGCGCATCCTGCCTGTGTATCGCTTGTGCCGGCCCAGATTTCTCCTAGGTCTGAGGCCGGCAACATTTACAGAGGGTCACACCTGCATTAGATTAGCATCACCCAGCTGTTCTTCTCAAATCCTTCTGGAGAAGCCAAGGTGCACGTAGGCTTTCATACGACTGTACTGAAAAACTAGGAAAAATTTTATCTAGATGCACAACATATCACAGTGGGACAGAAAGGGTTAATTATCTACCTGAAAGCAAGGCAAACTGGCGATGAAGCTGCTCTATGATGTCCACAGCCAGCAGGGGCCGGATCTCCTGCTGCATAATCTCATCTGCAAAAGACACACTGATCACATTCTGTACATCATGTGCAGTGACAAGTGTGTGAGTGAGCATATTCATATAAAGTTGATGCATTAGGGCTTGAAGAAACGTACAATACAAAAGCCAAAAGTCAGGCTAACAGTATGATCAAGGAAGGCATTTCATTCAGATGGCAACAAAACATGTTTCATGTCATCTTTCTAAGATCACACCCAGATAGAGTCCAACTCCAGTTCAGAGTGTAAAGGTCTTCTTTGTGTGCTATAAATCAACCACTTATACACCATGAAGAATAGCTCAATACCTCTTGACTGAGCGAATGAGATGAGTCTGCTGAATTATTGTAAAAATGTATGTTTGTCTTTTATTCCCAGCATATTCCCTCGCTTAGACTGAAACTATCCATCATGCTTGTCCTTCTGTAATGTAGTTCCAACTGTACCTCAGAAAGACAGAACATTTGCCTGTCTGCAAATATGGCAAAAATATACATTTATGTTCTGGTATAATAGATTACAGATCTGAAAAACAATAATGACCAAAGATGACATTAGAATTGTTTGTTGATTTAAAGTACATTTGAAAAGTAGAGTCCAGAGTCCGAACTCCTTGGGAAGATAGCCAATGCGTTCAGCAGTCTGGGTGCAACAGCTTGGAAGGTTGGTCTCCCCAATTTTTGAAGCAGGGTTGTTGGATGACATAGAGGTTTTAATTTGATTACCTCAGACCACAAGAAGATATGTAAATATATAACAAATTGGAAATATAGGAAGGAGCCTGTCCTTGTAAAGCAATGAATGTTAAGAAAACATTTTTAAATAAAATCTAGATCTGATTGGCAGCCAGTGCTACACTTTCAACTGCACCTTTAAAACAGAGGTTATACGAGTTCCTTCTGTTTGAGCGAGTCGGTAGTCTCACAACAGTTTTGGTCAAACTGCTGAAAAGGAAGCAGTATTATATCAAGTCATGTAGAAAAGACAATCATCTCAAGATCACCTGTTAACACAATTGGTCTAAGGTCTAAGATGATCTTTTAATAAAACTCCAGGTACTTATCTGTTTTAAATGATGCCCCAGGGAAAAAGCATGATCAAAAATAAAACCTAGACTGAGGCTACGCTTCTACGACAGTCCTGAATCTGTGATAATTTCTAAGTGTTTGGGTTTGGATTTTCTTTTGTGTATTTATTTTGATATTTTCTTTATTTCTATGTTCTTTAATTTGCACTTTCTTTAGGTGTTTCCTTATGCTTCCCATTGCCAGGTGTTTTTTTTCTCATTAGTTTATTCTTCTGTTCTTTGTACTTCTAGATTTTATCTGTTAGATACTTCCCTGAGTTTCTTTGTGTCCTGATCTACTTACCGGCCGTTTCTCAATTCACGAGAACGCGAGTCCGTACTCGCGTTCTCGTCAAGTCTGTTCTCGGTAAGAACACAGGAAGATTGGACTTGACAAGAACACGAGCACGCAGCACGTATTGTGTATTGGAACTGAAGCGTACTCGTGACATCATCACACCCGCAGCTCTTGAGCATTTCTTTAACGTTCAAAACTATTTATACACTACACCATCATATCTTATTGAAAACGTTTTTTTTTATTAATTTCTAAAAAGTCTAATAAAATATCTAAAAAAATTACAGAACTGTGGATATAAAACCAGCAATAGCGGGAATTTCTTTGTGGGGAGTTGTAATTGTTGTAGTTGTAGAGGCGATTGAATCTTCTTTTAAAAAATCAGCACTTTGTAGAAGCAAAATTAGCAATATTGCTGTTGCTTCGGTCGTTGGTCAGCTTTACCAGCAGGCTGAAGAGGAGGTGATGCAGTTGAGGAGACAAATCCGAGCAAGGAGAAGATTGATGCGGCAGAGGAGGCTCAGAAGGCAGGCTTTGCTCATCCATCTATTGCCAACTGGTAGGCATTTTAAGATTGACAGCCTATTTCCTACTTTTATCTTTAAAAAAACATTGAGGATGGTATTAAAAACGTGATCAGGTTGGAATTGTGACTATTTTTCTATAAATAATTAAAATGAAGACCCAATTTTAAAATTAGTAACAGTAGGGTTAAGCTACTTACTGATTAAGAAAGGAAAAAACATATTTTTACTTCTGTCCACCTTTACAGTGATTAATCTATAAATTATGTGCAGTTAGTTCAGCTCATTTTTCAGTGAAATGGTAAAAATACCAGAGAAGGGAAGCCATTTGTTACATGTCCTATACTTGACTAGTTTTACAACACTATACATTTTACCTTTTTATTTCTTGAGAACTATATTAATCTGCATGTTAAGCAGTTATAGTTTTATGGTGTGAAAAGGTGAGAATTGAAAAAAACAATTATGGTAACATTTGGCATTTTTTATTTACAGGAAGAAAAAGAAACAAAATATGTGAGGATAAACACCTCTGTGCCAATCCTCCAAATATTTTTTAATGAAGGGGACCTGAAACCAGCGTTCAGGCTAAACAGGGCCACCATCGTCCTCCTCCTTCAGCTGCTGTCCATCCAGAAGGTCCATGGATGGCCACGGGAAATAGAGGTGCTGCTGACCCTCTACTGGCTGGCCCGCAGTGAAAACAGCTTGCCAGTAAGATCTCTTACCTTCTTGTCCTTAAATAGAGCCAGCAATGACACACAATTGATACATAGATTATATTAATTGGATAGAAGGTTAAGAAATATCAGCATAGAACCTAAATTACAAGTTAATTTTATATTTGGTACAGGTCAAGTGGAGGCACGCTACAACAGACACCTTGCCAAGGCTGATAAACATCATTGAGCCTGTCTTTGGTGGTCTGAAGACACGGTGGCGTTCCATCTTCAGGGCGCTGGAGGTCCGCCCGAGGTTTGCCCCAAAACTAACCGCCGCCTGCTGCATCCTCCACAATATTTGTATAGAGGCAGGGGACCAGCTTGACCAGCTTGACGTGGAGGACGAGAAGGTGGACCCAGAGGAGGACGACCATCCGGCGGCTGAAGACAGGGAGCTGCTGCAGCTGTCTGCATGTTTAAGTGAACATGACTACACCTGACCTAACGTAGATCAGTTCTAGTCATGTTCACATGCTGCTTCATTTCATTTTTTTCACCACCTGTGAAAAAACATTAAATAATCATTAAATAATTTCCATTCCAACTATTTTTAATTGTAAGTTTATAGGCATTGTCTATTTGTATAAGGTCTTAATAGGATTTATTTATTTGTTTTAAACCATGTTAGTAACTGTTAATAATTTGTTGAATATATTACACCTTCATTCTTTTTCAAAGATTAAACATTTGTATAAAATAAATGTCTGTTATTTTCATATACTATTATTACTATTGTTTTCTTTCCCTCTTTCTCCTCCTTTCGTGTCCTGACTCAGAAGAAACTCACTTAGATAGGAAAAACATTTATAGAATTTATTTATTTTTATATGCTGCTGTCGTCCTTGGCAGACATTTGCAATTTATTCCAGCAAGTATTGAGTTAATAAAGCAACACACGTCAGTCAGATAAACACAAAACAAATAAATAATAACCAGCGGTATTATGCACACTACTTTTTTTAATTACGCACTAACTCTGTAAACAGGACACATAGGGAAGCTTAAAAGAATAATCTCGCCTCAAACGATCTGAAAACGTACTTTTGAAGAACAACAGCAGCAGAAAATGGAATTTTTAACTTACCGCTGTGAGCTCTGTTTGCGCTGTCTCGAATCAAGCTGCGGCCACAGTGCATTCTGGGCAAGCGGTCAGTCTGAAGAACACACAAGTCTGCTCTGATGCATGCTCGATAAAGAGGGCGGGCGAGAACAACATCCGGGGAATTCGGCGCGTTCTCGATTTGGCGTTCTCGGGTATTGGAACAGTGCTCGTGCTGAGGCTGATGACATGTCACGAGCACAAGAGAACGCTCAAGAACGCATATTGAGAAACGGCCACCCATTCATGTTGCCCACTGCTCTACATCTCACCTGATTGCTCTCCCTTCGCTCTGCCCCAGCTGTTCCTCATCAACCTTATTATCGCTTCTGTTTCTTCGTTTCTCCAACCTGCCTCAGTGTATAGCCTTCCTCTCTGATTTGTCCTGGTATTAATTCCATGCACTATGTCCCTTGTCCTGAGTTAATTTGTAAGTTTACCTCTTTTCTTCATCAAATAATTCTTTACATCACGCCATTTCCAAGTACTTGTCTGCTATTTTGGTTCTGTTACAAACCTTGCATCATGAAAGAATTGCCTAATTTCAGAATAATGTCAGGTACAGCACTGTGCAGTGGCTGACTTCCAGTCTTGTCCAGGTTCAGCTGAAAATAATCATCATTAAACCACGGCTTATTAATTGTTAAGCAGTTAATCAAAGATGACAGTTTGTGGACTACAGGAGGCTTCAATGAGTACCCATTAAATTATCAATCAATCAATCAATCAATTGTATTAGTCAACTGCAATTTGCATTGCAATCGAAAATTCAGTTCCAGTACAACCGTCCATCACATACACTTAACAAACATTTTGGGGGAACAATTGACTGAGGCCTTGCGTTGCCAGAAACGCTGCTACATGAGCGTAAGCTTGTAGGTGTGTTCCTCCAAACTGCCCCAGACCCCGCTTTACACGGGGTCCCCAGGCGCTGCCCTTGAATCTGTTGAAGAAAGATTAACACTGGGGGAATGGAGGGAGATAAAAAAGACAGGTGCTGCACAATTTGTGTTTCCACCCCAAATTTGAAGCATCCGACAAAAAAACTAATTTGCACGAAAAGCACAATCAATGACGAGACACATATATGCAGAAAGGTAAACATTTGAGTGCTGGTCGGGTAAAGTCATCTGTATTTGTGAGCATATGTGTGTCTGGGTGCATGTTGTGTGGAAATCTGTATGTCCATGAAGGCCGTCCCTCCGGCAGGCAAGTGTCCTTGATGGAAAGTCTATGACTTCGCAGCTCCAGCTTGACGCCTCCACGGATGTCAGCAAGGAAGGTGGGGGGGCAGGGGATTTGTGCGATGTCGCCATAACAACTAAGGGAGAATTTGATAGTGGGGAGTCCGATTTGAAAAAACAGAATTTGTTATGAGAACAAGCTGACACCAACTTTTCTGTCAGCCTTAAAGTCTTTTCGCCGCTGGCACCAGGATTCAATATTCCAATAATCCAATCGATGAGCTAGTAACGTTCACACTTTCATCCCACCAGGTTTTATCCCATCTCACCTCTGTGTACCACAACCGCGGTCAGCTTATCAAGCCGTCCGTTTTGTTCATTCAACGACCTCGTGATCGCGTCTACTGCCGCTGGCAGTCTCATCAAGGCCATATTGACTGCCAGCAGCTTTTGAAGGTGTTGATACATTAAATATTCTCCGAGGCCAAAAAAGAGGAATCCATGTATCGTAAATCCAAATAAGTAGACATCTTCGACGTCCTCAACAGAAAGAATTGAGATGCACACCGTGGACCATTTCTGCCACGGGTCCAAGATGTATCCCGCAAAAAAAGTTCCGTCGGATCCATAATTGCCTTAGAGCTTTCGGTTGCTATGAAGAAATGGCACAAAAGACACAAAACGAAGCAAATAGCAGGAGAGTGGGGGCAGTGGTAATAGCAGATAAGGAGCTCTGGAGAGCTGAAGAAAAACCGACCTCGAGGAGAGACAGAACAGAAGATTATTAGGCAATATTTATATATATATAGGGCTGGGCAAGTTAACGCGTTAATTTCGCGTTAACTCATTAGACTATTAACGGCGATATTTTCTTTAACACGCATTAACGCATGTTGCTCACATGCTTTTATTTTGTGAAGGTCTGTTGCTGCAGTGTAGGGGTTTGAATCAGAACAGTAGGTGGCGATAATGCGCCAATAACCTCGCTGTCAGCCAAGCCTCGGATTCAGAGGAAGAAAGGTGCTTGCCGGAAAAAAACTAAGCCGACATGCGGAAGGCGGTGTTTCCCGCAGGAATTTGCTTAGGCGAGGCGGTGAGTTGGCGAACGGAACAACTTTTGTGCGGAGCGGAGCGGGGTCTGCATCGACGCCGTCGGTGAAGTCGCTTCTCGTTTCAAAGCATCCATGTGTTTTTGCCTGTTTTTCCCTGCCATTCACTATATGCACGCGAGAAAGCAACAACAAAAAACCGCGTGTTAACGTCAAATAAACGCAAGCAACGCAAGCATATCGAGTTAGCAAGCATTTCAGTTTAAAGTTCTTCCAGCAACAAATATGACAGAAACAAGTTAGTTGTAACCACTGCCAAGTTAAACTTTGATATTGAACATAAAATGGTAATGCTGATCCCTGCGGTTACCTCAGAAATTGCCTGTTTTTGGTAGATTTTTTCCTCATAAAGAGAATTCCCTGTCAGTGGCAATAAGCTTTAATTTATTATTATTGCTATTTTTTGTTTTACATGTTTAAGTTGAGCTTTACACTAAATATGTGTTACTGAAAAGTGCTACAAATGTTACAACACTTTTGTTCATATGGCAGCAGAACATTAAAATAAAAGTGCTCTTTACACTACTTTTGAATTAATTCTTGGAGTTTGTAAATACAATGCGATTAATCGCGATTAATCAGGCAAATTATGCGATTAATCGCGATTAAATATTTTAATCGTTGCCCAGTCCTAATATATATATATATATATATATATATATATATATATATATATATATATATATATATATATATATATATATATATATATACACACACACATTTATATGGTGTATATATGGTGACTTGGTGTTGATGGTGCACACCATCAACACCAAGTCAAATTCATTGTAAGTGCAAACCTACTTGGCGATTATACTTGATTATGATTCTGAAAAGAATACTCCCATGTCCCGCTTAGAAATTAGGCCAGGGTAAAGATCTGGCCCCTGTTCCACAGCCAGGATAAAAGCTGCAGAGTTCCTCCCGGATATGAGGTTCCACAATCAGAGCATGCTATCCAACACCATTGGATTTCATGATAGGGTTTTAAGTCCTTTTAATGAGACATCTCAATAATCCAGGTATAAAAATCTTAAAGATTTGAGTGGGTCCTCTGTCCTCTGTCTTATACCTATCCAAAGTCGCTCAACAAGTTTAACAGTGACAACCTAAACTCATTGCTCACATGTAAAAGAGGACCATCCATACCATACTAAATGATCAGTTGTTAGGCTGATGGTCCTCCTTTGCATGTTAGCAAGTAGTTTTGGATTGCTCAAGTAAACTTTAACTGAAATACCCCTGACTGAAGAAGTCTCTTGGAGAAGAGACAAAATGTTTCAACCAAGAAGAAGTGTATAGCTGAATATCGTCAACAAATAGATGATGAGAAATGTCACTAAACTGTCTAATTTTCTGACCTGAAGGAAGAATATATACTAAAAACAAAATAGGTCCCAGCACAATGTAGCCTTATGGAGGTTTTGGCATTAATTTATCTAATCTTAACAACAGGAAATCTAAGAAATTTGTTGCTGTCTTCGGAGTGTTCATTTATAGCTACTACTGCAGGAGACAGTATAGCACTGATTTTGACAAACAAAACTTTAGAATTTTCTGTTTTTTGATGAATAGAGTAATTATTCTAATCTGGCCTTTTTTATAATTTCAGTTAAGGAGGACATTAGAAGATAAAACCTGTGTACTCCAAGTTTAGTTCGCTTCCATAGCTGTTTAACATTCTCCTTTATTTTATAATGGACTAATTTATCCACCTTTTTTATGTGTGATAGCACTTGTTTAGATTGGTGCTACTTGATCCAAAATGGATGTTAAAGGCCTGAGTAAGAGAGTTTACATCATTTCCAGCAGAAAACAGATGATCGAACATGGCAGAGAACCTCAGTAGAAGTCTCAGTCATTATGCGTCTTTGAGTTTTTCATTTAATCATCTTTATTTGTCATTGTAACATACATTCCAATAAAACTTGTCCTCTGCATTTAACCCATCCCAGATGGAGCAGTGAGCTGCCTCTGTGCTGCTCACAGGGAGCATTATTTTTAAAATGTTGCCTATATCTGACGCCAGTGTGAACTGTTTCAGCTCCAAACTGTATGTGCAAAAGACCAATGCCAATGATGTCACGCCCAGCACGCTTTGGTCCAGGTAACCTGGAAGAAAAGCACAGTAATCATGCTTGAGTTTATTTAGCAAGCTTTCGCTTATTTTAGGAGTCAGATATTTGATATGTAGCACTGTAAAGACTGACATCAAAGCGGCCAATGTAATAATTAGGGGTGTAATGATACACAAAAACATATTCAGGGTTTGGAGTCACGGATGAGTGACTTACGGCACACAGAAAAATGTAATAATTTCTTCTTTCTATCTTTCTTTTATTTCTTCAGTCAGCAATAAGCAAATAATCTTTTTCTGCTTTGTAAAAATCAATTGGATTTTAATATATTCTAAAACTTAAAAATGGGAAAAGTACTAACTTGAGATTTGGTCAGTTTTTTTTCAGTAAATAAAATAATATTGACAGGCACAGTGCCTAGATAGACAGATTATGCAACAATATGACCATGTAGAAAACAGTTCCTGTTAATATTTTTGGAATTTCTGAATAAGACTGTGCCCATATTTTAGAATAAAACATGTATAAATCACTTTGTAGCTGTTGTGATATTTCTGAATGACAACATTTTACCCCACCTGTACCTAAATACAGCATGCAGCTGTATGGGAAAATCCCCTCTCATCAGTTTCCTCCTACTTGCACTTCGTAGGATGTATGAACTTTGGGTTAATTGGAAAATATAGGAAGATATTGGGGCATAGGCTGATTTATTTCTGGAGTATCTGTGATGTTTGCAATTAGTTTCACATTGTTTCAGGTAAGTTCAGTGCATTGCAAGCTACGTACCATACTGTTGAACAATCTTTATGCTGATATAAAGTTTTGGTTTAACCCATCTTTCTTTTTCCACTTTGGTTGCATGAGAAACCAGTCTGTCAAGTCTTTTTTTTCACCTGGAGGCTTCAGTATACTATTTCTTACCATAGCCCTTGTAGTCCTCTGCTTTTGTTGTTGTTGTTGTTGTTGTTTTTCAACATAACAGACACAAACACAACATTCAGATCAGGTTGTGTATTAACTTAATCAATTTAGGCAGTCTATTCTGAACCTATCCCATGTTCCCTTGAGTCAAGAACAGAACCTTCTCAGAAAAAGCCTTTAGACCAAAGGCAAAGACATCCCAAAGCTCTAAGTCCAGTGAGTAGTGAACAAAAAGCCTCTGTCATTGAGAATAAAGACATAATTCTCCTAACTTCACAAGATTTGTCTGAAACATTGAGAAGGCTGTGTGCTGTTCGGGTGGAGACAGTTAGAAGTGGGCAAGAACAGCAGCTGATCATGGCCTTTAATAATCAATGTACCTCTGTTCGTAGCTTAGTCTGCTGACATAGGGCTGGTCAAAACCCTGCCCCCAGCACAGACTAAGACTGTATTCTTCTGCTGAATCATCAACTAATGGTCATATGCACAAAAAATTATCCTCCATCCAACAAAACACTTTGAATATCTAAAGTTTAAAACTGGTAAATAAGTCTTAACATAAATTGGTAATAAGTAAAAAACAAATTCAAAGCAAATGCATCCCCATGAGATAATACTACTACAAGTCCATACATTCTGCGTCAGAAGAAAAGGTCTGATTAGAATCCATTAGGAAACAAAGACCCAAGGAGGACATTTTCACAAACTTGTGCTAAGTTTTGTTGGCTACTTGGCTATATGTCACATAAGCATATGGTACAGAGACAAAGATGGGTACAGAAAAGAAAGTCTTAAAAGAAGCCATTCATTGTTCTTCTTCCTCAAACAATGAAACCAAGATAAACTATGTTTGGCACAGGCAAGGTGAGGCTGTGGTAAAACACTCTCCAGTCATTTTACAAGGTACAGCTGTTCAGAGAAACCCTGAATCAGCCAATCACATGGCAGCAACTAAATGCATTTAGACATCTAGACATGGAGACCAAGACGTAATATAAAGACTGAAGACTGAAATAAAAAGCAAGCATCAGAATGGACAAGAAGGATTTAAGTGACTTTAAGTAATATTTCTGGACCCTTGCTGAATTTATGCTAAAACTATAAAGCTAATTAAGAATAAATAAAAATAGAAATAAAGGC
Organism: Fundulus heteroclitus; assembly: GCF_011125445.2. Classification (NCBI taxonomy): domain Eukaryota; kingdom Metazoa; phylum Chordata; class Actinopteri; order Cyprinodontiformes; family Fundulidae; genus Fundulus; species Fundulus heteroclitus. The sequence continues at coordinate 44,814 of NW_023397178.1, read as the reverse complement.
AGTTCACAAGTCACAAGATGGTCCAACCCTGTATCAACAAGGTATACCTAAAAAAATTATGTAATAAAGTACTTTTAAAAAATAGAACAAGAATAGGTAAAGGAAATAAATCAAAGACTGTTGGTGTGGAGTTTCCAGGAAGTGTGCAGAAACATAAGGTATACGTTACACATCAAAGGCACTCACAGAGAGAATGTTTTTCATGTTGGAACATCAAAGTAAAAAGGGATTGTGCTGCAGACAGATGACTACTTCAAGGCTTAACAGAATGTCTGTGTTTAGCATCTCACTAAGAGACAAAGTAAGTGAACGGAAAGTTTTCTCCAGAAAACAAGAGTTACTTAGGGATGAATTTAAGAGAAACCCTGGAAACAAATCAACATGTTAAATGTGTTTTTATGTAATGTTGACTCAGATGTTAACCCTAAATAGGAAATACAGTGCAACTTATTTCAAAACACTCTGTGTTAAGTGGAAAAGCCATGCCAAGCTGTCTGTGGGACAACGCAGTGTGTGAACATTACCTATAAGATGTTTTACACACTTCATGTTAACACTTCGGAGGCTGCAGTACGTGCAAAAAAAGATATCCACAGAGAACAAACTCCTCGTCCATAAAATGATTTGAAGATCATAATATCCAACATCAGTGAGGTCAAAGCAACAGCTAGCTGCAAAATCCCTGACCCATCAACAGCAGCTGTGTCTTCATCGGCATCATCATCGTAGCCATTCCAAACATCCAGATGAACAAATCTTAGTTTCTCTCAACTTCTTGTCTCATTTTACAAACACACAGCAAAACACAGCCCCATGCATGGGCAGCTGGAGCTGTTACATGTGCTTGTGGTCAGTTTTTCCAGATCCAGCTGTGAAACAGCTCTTCGCCGAGCAGCAAGCAGCCTATTGGCAGCCGAGGAAGGAGAGCTGGGCGGGGGTTTATGTAAAAAAAACTGAGGAAGAAGTAGAAAAAGCAAGAGAATAAAGCTGAGCTGCAGTGTGTGTGCGTGTGTGTTTGTGTAAAACCAAGGATCCGCAGTCACATGTTTTATTTTTGGAGACTACATGTTACCCCTGACGGAGGACTTATGCGCTGCTGTCCACTACTGTAGCATTTTCTGACTTTTGAATCATGTTGGACTGCTAGTAACTTTTATGGTCTGAAATTCCTTCCTGCTAGGTTTCCTTACAAAGTAACTGAAGAGTGAATGCATGGAAAATATGCAATTTCGAGTTCACTGCAGAAAATAAACTTAAAATTTTGGTTTAGCAGCATTTTATGTCAGTTTACATCCATTTGATGTCAGGGAACATCAAATGGATGTTCCCCCCCCCCCCTGAGTCCTAAAGGTTGGCACAGGGAAGCTTTTACACCTATTGACATTTTTCCACTTATCTGAGTTTGGAACACTAGCAGGCACAGGAAATAAACCCCAGTTGCCCCTCTCTCCAGCTCATTCTGAGCATTCCCAAGGCATTGTCAGGCTAGAAGAAATATAAAGTCCATTCACTGAGTTGTAAACCATCTGTAGCCTATTGTTAGGAAGCCACATAGTTTAGTGTTTGCCTTTACCTGTGTCAAAGTATCCCATGGCTTTAATATGCAATGGTTTCAAAACTATGGAAATTCCTTATCATATTCCTCACATGGGGTTTTAAGTCCTTTTAATAAAAAGGCAGAGAAATTTCCAAAGTTATCAGAGTTTGGAGTTTAGAGTAGATCCACACTTGTCTCCCTACCTTCAATCTCATGTCTGTATTTTGTTAATTTTTTTAATTCTCTATACATAACAGTCACAATTTCCATTTTTAAAGGATTCCAATAATAGTGAAGATCTAAATCTAAATGTAAAATTTTTTAAGTATGTCCATCCCTATCAAATCCATGTGCTGGAAGGCCAAATTTGCCATCCCTCTAAGGCTGCAAATACTTTTTTTCAATATTCAGTCTTTATCAATGTTCATCAAATGGTTTTCCTCAATGTGTTTAGCTGAAAAAAATAGTTTTTCCTTCATTGTCAGGAGACATTAAAACTGGTTTCAATAACATTAATAAATGTCATAGACAATACTATTATAGATAATAGTAAATTTTGCTTTTGTGGTAGCAATGTAACATTTGTTGTTTTTTTGGTTTAAAAGCAATTAGATCATATTGTACATAATGCAGCCTCAAAGGGGACATAGTGTCATATCAAACCTTTGTAAAGAACATAATCCATATAACAGATTGGTATAGGCCTGGGTAAACAATGACGTCCAATTGTGCTGGTGACTGACAGTGTTCCGGTTATTATGCAATAATAACATTTTCAAATGTTATTAAACATAATAATTGCTTTAACAGGGAATTGTTGGTTTAATAAATTCGCCAGCGGAACCAAAACCCCAGATGCCCAAGAGGGGCCAACACAGGGAAAGCCACCTCCCCCATCTGAAGGAAGAACAGAGATGTGCCCTAAGAAAGCCCCCAACAGCCACAATGCTGAAGCCCCCGGGAGCAGCCAGGACAAAACTGTGGGCTCCGCCAGCAGCCAGCTATGCTAGAGCAGATCCCAGGGGACCTGAGGCCCAGGCGAAGCAGCCGCCAGGAGCGAGTCGGCACCTGCCCGAGCACCCAGCCCCGGACACCAAGACCACCAATGCACCAGTGGGCCAAGGCCCCAGCCAACAGAGGAGAGCAGGACAGGGGGGTGCCTCACACTTGGTGGAGACCTGAGATGTCCCAGGAGAGGAGGCAGTTCAAACTCAACCTGACAAATAGACAAACAGAAAACTACGTAGTCAGTCACATTCACACGTTCCCACCCTAGTGTCTCCACATGTGAGCACTCCTACCACACACAAAAAAAGAGATGCAGTACACCACACACATCCTATATTGTCAGGTCCAGGCACCGGCATACCAGAGGGGTATCCAGCCCCCGAACCCGGGAGGTGAACAATCAAGAACCCTCAATGTCTAAATGAGAATCGGGGCAGAGGAAGCCACCAGGAGTGAGGCCTACACAATCACCCCCCCCCCCTTCAATTGTAATTGCAATTACAACTGCAACGTTTACTGAGCAAACCTAACTCAATTCTACAGCTGGTTAGACACCCCTCTTCCAGGATAAATAAAAATTATATTCAATAATAAAGCAGTCTGTGTGGATGTGTGTTGCGAGCCAGCAGTCCCTCGGTGGCAGGATCCACATGTGCAGCTGAGCGACATGGGCAACAGAGTCAAGAAGCCATGGTGCAGCAGAACCAGCAACAGCATTCTGGTGAAATGGAGATGATGAGCTGCAATAGAAAGCCCTCAATGCTGCCTCATAATCACACTCCTATTCCTTAATGGCTCTTTCAGACAGGACACGATTTGCTCAGCGCTGTGCTACCTTGTCGGCACTGTGCTGGCTAGGTTGGGGGGGTCTAGTCGTTTGTCTGTTTGTTGTCAGCACCAAGGTGCTAGCACTAGCTGAAGGAAATGAGCAGCAAGGAAGAAGAAACTGTGGGTGTGTGAAACCTCAGGTCCAGAGATCAGCTTGGGTAGTTCAGCCTAGTTAAAGAGCTCAGTTTCCTCAGTGATAAAATCTCAAACTTGTGTCACACAGGTCAGTTACTTTGTTCTCCATTTTGCTTTCTGGTCTTTCTGGCTGATGGGTGGGTTTTCTTTGGCCATGCACGTATTTGTCACTGCATGCTGTTTTCAAATTTGAAAATAGTTGAAGTTTGACCAGAGCGTGCACTTAAGCTCACTAAAGCAGTGCACTGAACTTGTGCTTTTCTCAACACAGCGATAAACCATTCTTATGCAAGACAAGCCATTGAAAATAAATGGTTTCACAGCACAGCGTTGCACACGTCACGTCCTGTCTGAAAGCCCCCTGTTTCTCCTACAGCCCAATTCAATTCAATTCAATTTTATTTATATAGCGCCAATTCATGAAACATTTCATCTCGAGGCACTTTACAAAGTCAAAATCAGTCAGATTATACAGATTGGTCAAAAATGTCCTATATAAGGGAACCAGTTGATTGCTTCAAAGTCCCGACAAGCAGCATTCACTCCTGCATTCACGCCCAAAGGATAAATGGTGAAGAGTGAGCCCTCAGAGCTGTTAAAAGTCTTGGGCATAACCCCTTTGTGTGCAGATGGCCGTTCACACTAAGCCTGGTTCTGCTGTTGGTTTCTTCATGTTAAAGGGGTGTTTTCCTCTCCACTGTTGCTACCTGCATACCCAGTATAAGGGATTACAAAAAAGCCAGCAACAATGCTGGCGACTGTCCACTGTGACTACATACTCTTTCAGGAGGAGTGAATGCTGCTTGTCAAAGACTAACTTTTAAATGTGCCTCTGCTTTAAAACATCTAACTACAATATGAGCTCATTAGCAATGATCTGTGGCGATTGACAACAAACTAGTGAGTTAGTTTAGCCATTTGATTCAGAAAGGCATTGGCCTATTTGAGTTTCAGATTACTAATCACCTGGCTAAGTGAATAGAAGGAAGACAAACTAGGCAGGATTTTTACTTTCTGAAGCCGGATTTACCTACCTCTGCTCACATCTATGAGACATGTTGAGATATTAGCAAACCACATTGAGAGCCAAAAATGAAGAAGAAATGAAAAAGTGTTAAACCTTCCTTTCCTTCTTGGTGTGCAGGAGTGGCTGGTGGACTACCAAAACTACCTTGAGGGTGGCATAATTTTGGGGTGTTAGGTTTTGATTTTAAACGTATTTTTCGGACTACAAGGCACACTTAAAATTCCTAAATTTTCTCAAAAATGTATGCTGTGCGCCTTGTAATCCGGTGCATCTTATGTGTGATTACTGTTGTGCTTACTGAACAATTATATGTGGTACAATGCACTCAAAAATCTGTTAAAATGTGTAAGTACGACTTTGTGTAGAAAAGAAGCTGCTCCACTCAATGGATATTCAGAGTATTACAATACACTGTGTCACTACCTGATCGGACACCTGACCAGTCTACAAGACTGCCTGACTGTAATGTTGAAACTAGAAATGCATTCATGTAAAGGCCCCCACATTGTCAGGCCTAGTTCACACCGCGGAGGTCCACATGGTCTCAGGGCGGACTCTGTGCATACAGGTAGTACGTGCAGAGCTCAATTTTTACTATAAAGCTATCGAAGGCAAGAAGTCTTTCAATTCAATTCAATTCAATTCAATTCAATTTTATTTATATAGCGCCAAATCATGAAACATGTCATCTCAAGGCACTTTACAAAATCAAGTTCAATCATATTATACAGATTGGGTCAGATTATACAGATTGGTCAAAAATGTCCTATATAAGGAAACCAGTTGATTGCATAAAAGTCCCGACAAGCAGCATTCACTCCTGGGGAACCGTAGAGCCACAGGGAGAGTCGTCTGCATTGTACATGGCTTTGCTCCAATCCCTCATACTGAGCAAGCATGAAGCGACAGTGGGAAGAAAAACTCCCCATTAACGGGAAGGAAAACCTCCGGCAGAACCGGGCTCAGTATGAACGGTCATCTGCCTCGACCGACTGGGGTTACGGAAGACAGAGCAGAGACACAACAAGAGAGACAAAAAAGCACAGAAGCACACATTGATCTAGTAATCTGTTCTACATTAGATGGTAGTAGCGGGTGAGCCGTCTTCTCTGGATGATGTCACAGTTAACAGAACGCCAGACCAGGTGTACCTACTATGAAGAAAAAGAGAGAGAGCAAAAAGTTAAAAGCTGAAATGACGACAGTCATTTCAATGTAATTCAATGCAAAACTGGAGAACAGTAGACTGAAGAACAGTAGAAATCAGTAGAGTGAGAAAATTAGACCCTGATGTCCTCCAGCAGCCTAGGCCTATCACAGCACAACTATAGAGATAGCTCAGGGTATGAGCCACTCTAACTATAAGCTTTGTCAAAAAGGAAAGTTTTAACATTAGTCTTAAAAATAGATAGGGTGTCTGCCTCACGGACCAAAACTGGGAGTTGGTTCCACAGGAGAGGAGCCTGATAGCTAAAGGATCTGCCTCCCATTCTACTTTTAGAGACTCTAGGAACCACCAGCAGACCTGCAGTCTGAGAGCGAAGTGCTCTGTTAGGAACATACGGGATAATCAGAGCTCTGATATATGATGGAGCTTGATTATTAAGGGCTTTATACGTTAGAAGGAGAATTTTAAATTCTATTCTTGATTTAACAGGAAGCCAATGAAGGGAAGCTAAAATTGGAGAAATATGGTCCCTCTTGTTGATTTTCATCAGAACTCTTGCCGCAGCATTTTGAATCAGCTGAAGACTTCGAACCGCATTTTGTGGACTTCCTGATAGTAAAGAATTACAATAGTCCAGCCTTGAAGTAACAAATGCATGGACTAGTTTTTCAGCATCACCCCTGAACAGAATGTTTCTAATTTTGGCGATATTCCGGAGTGACTTTACATGGAACTGTTTTATATGTGACACTGAGCTTGATACACTGAGCTGCTCCAAGCAGGTGGTCACAAGAAATTGCAGCATCACAGCTCTGCTCTCATTGAGAGGTGTGCGGTGGGAGCCTGCTGGAAAAGAAACGACTCTAGGTGCTCAGCTAAAATCAGGTAAAATCAAACATTTTACCATCCATTCCGCCGCTTCGTCCCACTGGCAGAAAGTGTGGGAATTGTAGGAATTTGTCTCAAGAAATGTAGGCAACAGTACGCTCAACTATGAAGGGTAAAACGTCCACAGAGAGTCAGCGCAGAGTCCACCAAGCAAACAGTATGCGCACAGTACGCCCGACTATATGGGAGCCTGACCCCAGAGTACACGCTAGCATCAATAAATCTAGTAATTAAATTCAATATAAAAGTTAAGCTTATTTTGGCCTTATGTTAGAAACAGGGCAGTGTAGTCCAACTGCTCTGTCCTCCCACCAGAGACGGATAGCTCTCTCTCTCTCAGGAGACAGCTGTGTACGTGAAGGGGTGGAGTGATATTACACACTTGGGAAGAATATTTAGTGCGCCTTATCATCCAGTCCCAAAAAAAAAAACGGCCAATAAGGCCTCTTCCTCTTCACCTTCCTATGGTTTGTTTTGTAACTAGTTTCTTAATTTATTCCTGTGTTCTGTTCCATGTTCCCTTAGGTTAGTATTTGTCCTTTTTCCTTGGACAAATTCAACCAATAGCATAATGCTATTTGATGTTAATTAGTTTTTGATAATTATTGTAGTTCATAAAGTCAATCAATATACTCTCAGGTGGCCAATGCTGTTCCTACACCATTTCCAAGTCAACACACAGCAATACTGTAAATATCAACACATATAGGTGTGTCAGATACAAACAAAACAGGAAAACAGAGTGACTGGGAAAACTAACATGCAGCCCAAAGCAGGCAGACAAAAAACGCAAAAACAACTCATACAAGTGGACAAAGATAGATTGTTTTCAACACAATCTTATCAGGCTGTCATGTGTGTTAGGAACTACTTCCTGTGGGAGTATAAACATGACGTATTCTTCATGTGTGCCCTTTGCTCTTTCACTTAATACAAGGCTCAGTGCAATAAAAAGTGGGATATATATATATATATATATATATATATATATATATATATATATATATATATATATATATATATATATATACATTATAGTCAAATTCTTCTATCTAAAACTTTCCATCCACTATCACAAATTTGTCAAGTTCTCGGGGCAATTTAAATTCTTAAAAACTGAGTTGCTATTGAGAAATACATTTTAAGATTTATCTGGTGTTATAATATTAAGAAAACAACATTTCAAGAACCAAACCTATTGTAGGGTTTATAAATCTAGCAGAGAACATGAAAGAAAGAGGTTTCAAGACTTTAAGCTATCTGCTTCTCAACTGACAGCTTCAGCATTCACTTTATATCATGCTTATGTTAAGGACTGAGAGCTTTTAATGCAAAACAGATGATAGGCTGTAATTGTGTACATCTTGACTTCATGTCACGTGACACCTTCTTTGTCACTGAAACACATTTAGGAACAGATAAAAACAGATTAAAACAAGGCAATATCTGGGAGTTGAAAGAGTTTTACACCAATTACCAAATAAAATGTACTTCTATTCAGTACTTAAACAGTGTTTTAACAAAAACAGCAAACACGTAGGCCTGATTTTAGAAGAGTGGTTTGCCCTTAGTGTGTTTTAGAAAAGTATTTTATTAAGGAACAAAGCCACAATTATGGTAGAAAATCCATTCTACTGCTCCCACCTTGTTGGGTAAATACAAATTCAGGTTAATCACACAGCATTAAACAATGTCAGTAATTGTTTTAAAAAGTGCAATAGGTGGTCTCTCACATTGTTTTACAACTTTTTGAAGCACCTTCAGAAGCAATAACGTAAATCTACTTGTTCTCTTAAAGTTCATCCATCTCTCATTATTCGTGGACATACAACATTGCTTCTATTAATTTGGCATTTCATATAAACCGCTCAGTTTCTCTCCTGTACAGCTGCTGATGGTGAGGGGTGTGAGCTCATGTCATAAACTTCAGTGCATATTTGTTCTCAAAATGTTTCTGACCATCATAAGATTGTCAATATCAGATAAAAAAAACAGTGTTCGAACTATCATTCTAGGCAAAAAATAAATATCTAAACCATCTGGTCCTATGTGAAAAAAGTTACTGCCCCTTAAAATGATTAACTAATTGTCCCACCCAGAAGCAACAGCTGATATCAAGAGTTGGCAATAAATGGTATCTTTTACATCACCCTCTCTCCTTTGAAGAATGGTTTTAATTTGCCGTTGGAGGGCTTTTAGGTATTGATCAGAATCACTATCAGAATCAACTTTATTTGCCAAGCTTGTGGGTCCAAACAAGGAATTTGATTTGCGAGCTTGCATCGTGAAAAAAACTGACAAACAAGCAGAACAGTAAGATAAGAAATTCCATTATTATCCCACAATGGGGAAATTCAGGCATGACAGTGGCAAAGACACAGAGTTGTACACAATTTTTAGTAATAAAATAACAAAGTAATCTAATCAAAAGTAAGTTTCAAAGCAACAGACAATGGGCTTCTGAAAAACAGCAAGATGAAATAAACAATTACCAGCGTAAATATTGAACAATTATTGATAATATGCCATATTCAGGTAAAAATATGAAATATACAACTTAAACAGCAGTAAAACAGCAGCCTTTTCAGAGAATTTGAGATAATATGCAATATGCATAATAATACAGCAGCGTTTTGGAGTACCAAAGGTGTGTGCCGTGTGCAAGTGTACCCTAGCATCTGAGAGACAGCGTAAATGATTCATGGTCAGATCAGAACCCATGCAACCATTAGCATGTTAAAAACACTTATTGAGTCTGTTGAGAGCAGCAGATATTATAAAGGAGGAACGACCTGAGGAAGTGCTCCTTTGTCTGTGTCTGACTTTGTATGTATGTCACAAAACAATGTCACTATGGTAACACTTAATTTTCACTGGTCACTGATTGGCACTTATCTGTTCTGGATTGTTTTTTGACTTCCTGGTTTAATTTTCCATGTGCTCTTGGAGTAATTGTACAGTAGCTGACCTGCCTGTCTTGGAAAGCTTTAAAACAGTCTGGGTTTGGCTTGTGAAACTGAGCTCAGCTTTCTAAAGATGTAGTTTAGTAGTTTAGATGAATCAAATTGTCATTTGAAAACGGCTTTTTATATTAACTCATGTTACTCTTAAAACAATATTAACACATTTTTATTGAGCTGAAACATTAAAATGTGGTAACAAAGCCAAAACAGAAAAAATCAGCAAGATGGCAATTGCATTTTCAGAGCTCTGTATAATCTTCTAAGAGATCTGTGCAATTGTGTTGGAATAAAATTGACTCTCCATGATTAATGAGGCTCATGCTCCTGTGTCCTTCCCGTAGATCTTATTTAAAGTTATTTTTAGGTAGCTGATCTTCAAAGCCGAGGGTTTGGATGAACATATTCTCAGGAAGCAGGCGTCAACCCAAGAAAACAATTAGAGGATGTGTGATGACAGGAGCTGCAGAGAACAGTCCGCTTTGTCTCCCAGTCTTTACATTCACAACTTAAGCTACTGAGATAAATATGATTATCATGTCCTGAAATATTAAGAGCTGACAGAATGGCACAACCTTGCTAATGTCAATGCTGAAAACAGAATAACTCAAAGTTATTAAATATTAAATAACTTTATTGGCATTTAATTGCACAACCCAAGGATTAGGCAGGAGTGAAACAATAGCAGGTGGGAACTTGATCCCAGGATGCTACTTCTTGGTGTTCTCTAACTTTGAGTTTTCAAGGTTTTTTTTTGTTTGTTTTTTCATACCTCCTCCTTACCCCCTCCCTGAGCTGCCACCTTATCATGGTGAAGGGGTTTGAGTGTCCCAATGACCCTCAGATCTATGCTGTCAGGGGCTTTATGCCCCTAGTAGGGTCACCCAAGGCAGACAGGTCTTAGGTGAGGGAACAGACAAAGAGCAGCCCAAAAGCCCCTTATGATGAGTACAATAAATGGATCTCGTGTTCCCTCGCCCGGACGCGGGTCATCGGGGCCCCACTCTGGAGCCAGGCCTGGAAGTGGGGCACATTGGCGAGTGCCTGGTTGCCGGGCTTTTACCCATGGAGCACAGCCCGAAGAGAAGACAAGGGTCCCCCCTCCAATAGGCTTACCACTTATAGGAGGAGCCAAAGTGTGCTGCTCTGTGACGTCTCCTGCTGTTATCTGCGCATGTGGGTTGCTTTGTGGTCTTGAACCAACATGCATTATTCATTTCCATTCTGTTCCCTACTGCAAATGCACCCTGCAAGAGAAAGCTTGAGTACCCAAAGAAAACCAAAGCATTCTTAGGAGAACAAGACAATTCTACTGCAATAGGTCCCAGAACACCCCCTCTCCCCACTAACCTGACCCTATCCATATGGATTTCGCTCTGCCTTATCAAAAATCCTTGCATATGATTGGATAAGCCACTTGTCTGTCATCCGAAGCAAACCTGTGACGCTGTGAGAACGACGCAGGAAAAAACATAACTTTTTTTTTAAATGTGTTTGCGGCTCAAGTGGCACGCGTGTTATTGACAGTGAGCTGACAGGAAGAGGGGGGAAGACAGGCGGCAAAGCGCCACAGGTTGGAGTTGATCCCGGGCCGACTGTGTCAAGGACTAAAGGCCTCCTAATATGGTTCGCGCTAACCGCTCTGCCACGGGCGCGCCCCGGAAAACAAAACTTGCCAAATTCGGTCAGGACAAGGGCGAAAACATCGTTTCCACCAATAAAAGCCTTCAGAGCCGTTCTCTGATGTTCTTTTGATGAAACAATATTAGGTAGATTGGACAACACGGAAGAAAAAGCAGCATCAATGTTAACGCTTGTATCCTCAATGCGAGCCACCATTGTCTGAATCAGTCTTACGGTCGCTTCTCCACTACGTCACATCTATGAAACTCCAGCCCTGTGTCCTGATTGGCTGGACAATAAAATTGGTTGGAGAAATCACTCTCTATGGGAGAGATACCAGATGGATGTGAATGAAGGTAGGCGGAGCGATATAAATCTGGCTAGGGTCAGGTTATCTCCCCACTCCCCTCAAGAGAACATTTATGACAAAATGTTCTCTTGAGGTAGACATTTGTGACTGTCAAGAACATAAAGTTTAACTGCATTGCAGCTTCAAGTGTGTTAACATCTCACATGTTAAAGTTAGTTAAGACAGATGTGTGACGGAGGGTCACCATGCACACAGGTGAGAACATCCATAAACTACTGTTGGCAATAGAATTAACCAGTCTATATGCTGTGTGATGAACATGAAACCTCATGTTGATGTATATTTCATGATTAACACTCATAATTACTATCAATTCGTCCCAAGTAAATCATCTCCTAATGTATCTTTAACACTTCTTTAATATTATGTGTATTTTTACAAGTATTCTACCCAACCCTTATACAATGCTGAGGAAGAACATGTTCTACTTTCAACTAAGAATTCTTGAACAAATGGTACAAAAGTGACATACGTCTATTAAAGTGTGATTCCATCTCCTGGCACACCAAGAGGAAATGAAAGTATAACTCCATCTCAGCAGTGGAGATCCGTATGGTGGAGAAGGTTTTGGAAAGTGAAACATTTGCGTCACGGATTGCAGCTTCCCTTAAAGCCGGGCGTACACTGTACGAGTTTTTCAGTCGTGGTACTTATATACATCTCAAACTGTGCGACGGAACCGCGGGGTTTAAAAGTTCACCGCTCACGATCTGTGCAGCGCGACGCTCGGACGAGACCGGACTGCTCACACTGTACGTCGTGTCCCCTCTGGGACCGCTCGCTGTGGTGGCAGGTGACAGGGACCCAGAGCAGGGGTTCGAGCCCAGCTCTGGCGAGGCCCGCAGGAGGCACCGGGTGTCGGGGGAACGGAGGGGAGAGAGGAGGGACGAGACGCACCGGCGGCCGCGCGGCACGGCAGGTCGCCCGGCCCGCACCCCCCCCACCCCCCCGCGAGCGGAGGAGTGCCGAAAACAGGCGGCCAGCGCGGACCGCGGAGGAGTGCTGAAACAGGCAGCGGACCGCGGAGGAGTGCCGAAACAGGCGGCCAGCGCGTTGCGCGGACCGGACGGCTCGCCCTCCCCAACACCGGCCGTAGGTTGCTTCAGGGACGCCCGCTTCCCTCCCTCCGCGGACGGAGAGGAGGGGAGGGCGCCCCCTCGTAGCTCTGCTTGAACAGCAGGATGCGCTCACGACTGAATTTCAAACATGTTTGATTTTCACGATCGTCCGATTCCTGATCGGGAGGTAGTCGTGAGAAGCCAGTCCCCCCTCCTCCCCCCCTCTACGATCAAGCTGAAATTCGGCCCGATTCAAAAAATGCTCGCACGACTGAAGAATCGGCCCGAAAAGGGGAAAAACTTGTACAGTGTACGCCCGGCTTTACCTGTGCTAATGGGACTCTTTTCACATGTTTTCCTGTTAAACCTGCATGTGTGTTTCATAATCTCTGCACAGTAAAGCCTATTACGGGACAAACGCTTGTGCCAAGTCTGGTGAAGATAACCAACGGCAGCAACTGCATCTCACTGCAAAGCAGATTTACACTTTAAGGTGTAGGTCTTCCATATGAGGTAAGGTCACTTCCAAAATAAACTTGTACATAAAAGGATAGTTGTGTCCATATTAGTCAGAAGTTGTGCATAACAAACATTTGTAAACACATAAAAATTTAAATTGCATTCAAAAGATACAACATACAGTTTAAATGGTTACAACTTCAATAACTAATAAATACAAATTTCAAGTTTAAATTTGTGCTTTATTCTTCATTAACACAAACAGCAGCGGCTGCTTGAGAATACGGATTTTTTTCTTTGAGAATACCAATTCACAACAGTGGTCTGACGTCACGGTTTCCAACGCTGGTTAATGGAGCACAGAGTGGGAAGATAGGAGCCGCGCATGCGTTCTTCAGACTGACCGTCTCAGAATGCACCGCGGTCGCAGCTTCATTCCAGACAGCGCAAACAGAGCTCACAGTGGTAGGTTAAACACTCCCTTTTCTGCTGCTGTTGTTCTTCAAAAGTACGTTTTCAGATCGTTTGAGGCGAGAACATTATACTTTTAAGCTTCCCTATTTACAGTGCGTAATAAAAAAAAAAAAAGAGTTTGATTTATTTGTTTTGTGTTTATCTGGCTGACGCGTGTTGCTTTATTAACTCAATAATTGCTGGAATAAATTGTAAATGTCTCCCAAGGGTGACAGCAGCATATAAAATGGGGCTGGACGATAATTTAATAACAATATATATCAATCGAAAGACGGAGCAGCTCCCTGTCTTTAGCCGCCGAATGGCCGTTCTCTTCTGGGTCAACCTCCTCGTCCTCCACGTCTAGCTGGTCCCCTGCTTCTATACAAATATTGTGGAGGATGCAGCAGAGGGCGATTACTTTTGGGGAAAACATCGGGCAGACCTCCAGCACCCTTAAGAATATGGAACGCCACCGTGTCTTCAGACCACCAAAGGCACGCCCAATGATGTTTCTCGCCTTGGGGTAGTGTCTGTTGTAGCGTGCCTCCACCTGGACTGTACAAAAAAAAAAAAACTTGTAATTTAGGTAATATGCTGATATGTCTTAATCTTCTATCTAATTAATTTAATGTATGTATCAATTGTGTGTCATTGTTGGCTCTATTTAAGGACAAGAAGGTAAGAGATCTTACCGGCCAGCTGTTTCCCTATAGGATGCACCGCAGGCCAGCCAGCAGAGGGTCACCAGCACCTTTATCTCCCGTAGCCTTCCATGGGCCTTCTGGATGGGCAACAGCTGAAGGAGGAGGACGATGGTGGCCCTTCTTAGCCTGAAGGCTGGTTTCAGGTCCCCTTCATTAAAAAAAATTTTGGAGGATTGGCACAGAAGTGTTTATCCTCACATTTTGTTTCTGTTTCTTCCTGTAAATAAAAAATGCCAAATGTTACCATAAATGTTTTTTCAATTCTCAACTTTTCACACCATAAAACTATATGTGGTTAACATGCAGATTATTATAGTTCTCAAAAAGAAAATGTCAAATGTATAGTAGTCAAAGTAACAAATGGCTTCCCTTCTCTGGTATTTCTACCATTTCACTGAAAGAATTAACTGAACTAACTGCACATAATTTATAGATTAATCACTGTAAAGGTGGGCAGACAGAAATAACTTTTCCTTAATGAACAATGCTGTGAAGGTTAGTAGGTGCAACAAAGTAGCTTAACCCTACTCCCTTTACTGTTACTAATATATAAAAATTATGTTTTCATTTTAATTATTTACAGATAAATAGTCACAATTTCAGCGTGATCACATGTTTAATACCATCCTCAATGTTGTTTTATTTTAAGATAAAAGTAGGAAATAGGCTGTCTGTCATGATATTTTTCTGGGATGAACCCGGACACAGCACGCACACACAGAGCTAGTTCTTAGAAGTGAGTTTATTGAACAGGGTGGATGATGGATGACGAGAAGAACCAGAGTCTTTTAACTGACGGAGATGTAGGGTCCAGAAGCTGGCCGCCAGGAGGCGTGTTGAGAGACTGACCGGGAGGAACTCTGGAGCCAAAGACTTGAGACAAGGACGGAGCATCTGAGCCGAGGACTTGAAACCAGAACATCAGAGCCGAGGACTTGAGACCAGAACATCAGAGCCGAGGACTTGAGACCAGAACATCTGAGCCGAGGACTTGAGACCAGAACGGCTCACCAGGAGTTGAGAACAGAAGTTGGAACCTGAGAGCAGAACGGAACCCGGGAGTCGTGAACAGGAGTTGGAACTTGAGAGCAGAACGGAACCCGGGAGTCGTGAACAGCAGTTGAGAACTTGAGTTGGAACAGAGCTGAGCTGGATCTAGACAGTGACTGGAACCAAAACAAGGTTGGAGAAAAGACCTCTGGCAGAAACTGAGCAGGAGTGAGCACTATGGACCGGCAACGAGAACAGAATGAGGTGAGTCTTATAAAGAGGTGTACACAGGTGGCAACAGATCAGGAGTAATTGCAGCCTGACAGGTGACGGGAATAAAGACTAATTAGTGTCCA
Source organism: Fundulus heteroclitus (assembly GCF_011125445.2). Classification (NCBI taxonomy): domain Eukaryota; kingdom Metazoa; phylum Chordata; class Actinopteri; order Cyprinodontiformes; family Fundulidae; genus Fundulus; species Fundulus heteroclitus. The sequence continues at coordinate 29,247 of NW_023397178.1, read as the reverse complement.
GAGGTGTGACTAATAGCTAAGCGAGGGAGAGCTGAGTGAACTGCAAAGTAACAAGAAAGAAGCCAGACAAAACTTAAACCATGACACTGTCAATCTTAAAAAACCTACCAGTTGGCAGAGACGCTAAACGTCGGACTTTTTATTAAAATTACGCACTAACTCTGTGAACAGGCCACATAGGGAAGCTTAAAAGTATAATGTTTTCGTTTCAAACGATCTGAAAATGTACTTTTGAAGAACAACAGCAGCAGAAAAGGGAATGTTTAACTTACCACTGTGAGCTCTGGAAAGAAGCTGCGGCCGCGGTGCATTCTGAGACGGTCAGTCTGAAGAACGCATCCGCGGTTCCTATCTTCACACTCTGTGCTCCATTAACCAGCCTTGGAAACCGCAACGTCAGACCACTGTTGTGAATTGGTATTCTCAAAGAAAAAAATCTGTATTCTCAAGCAGCCGCTGCTGTTTGTGTTAATGAAGAATAAAGCACAAATTTAAACTTGAAATTTGTATTTATTAGTTATTGAAGTTGTAACTATTTAAACTGTATGTTGTATCTTTTGAATGCAATTTAAATTTTTATGAGTTTACAAATGATTGTTATGCACAACTTCTGACTAATATGGACACAACTATCCTTTTATGTACAAGTTTATTTTGGAAGTGACATTACCTCATACTTCCAGGCACAAAGTATTTCAAAGAAAGGAGAGAGAAGTCACGTTTTGTCAGATAGTTTAGCAAATGAAACAAAATTTTACAATATCAAGATCATTCACCTCAATTTCTTAGGCTTTTCAAATGTATATTTTTGGCTGTCTTGCTTCTGGTATTCTTATAGATCTACTTACTAAGGACTACATGGGGAGGGGCTACTTTAAGCAAGAGAGCGATTGGATCACAGTAATGCAGTCCTCACTTAAACCTTCGGAGCTTTGTCAAAGGTTATTAACAAACACATCTCATGTCAAATGACACCTGTGTAAAGACTCTGCCTAATTCCATCTAAAATATAAACCAAGGTCATCCCTAGATTTTTAGGAATGACTTTGGAGCCCAAGCCCAAGGTTCACTGTTTGCCACTCTGCTTAAAATGAATCATTGATGCATTTTACCAGAAAACTTGGGCATTTTGTAAGTTAATCTGAGTCATCCTTATTTTGCCATGATTGTGCGCACAGTCAAGAAATTTGACTTTGGTAACAGTGCTCATAACATAAAGACTTTTGGTGTAACCTACTGTGATGGCCAAACCCATGGCCACACCTTAAAAGTCGGTAACACACATGCACCTTTCATTTACCAATCAGTATATGTACACTTTAGTTTATAATAAAACTTTATTCTTAGTTTAAGTACATGTGGTCTATTTGTAAGTGCGCACATTCTTTTTTTGTGGTTTTGTTACTAATCTTTATTTCTTACCTTCCATGGTGCCTGGGAGTTTGGCCAGATAAGAGATGGCAGCCAGGGCTGAGATCACCTAAATACCGGGGAGGGGAAATTGGACTGTTCCACCTGCTTTTGCTGAAAGGGGAATTTGTATTTTTCTTTCTTTGTTTTGTATTTCACTTAGGGTTTGTGTTTAGAGGTTATGTGTTTTTCACTGTTCTTAGATTAGTTTATTGCCAAGCTTAACTGCACTGCTTTGTTTTGTCATTTGTGAGTGTTTGTTTGATTTTAATTACCCCTATTGGGATGTATGTATGTATGTATGTATGTATGTAAAACACGGGACAGTTGGCAACCCTATGGTAAACCGATGAAAAATAATGAAATGTGAGGACACTAACCACTAACTGCCACTAAGTCTGTGTTACACGTCTTCAGACAAAAGACACCGCATGCACACATGGCTCATGAACAATACGGCATGACTGAAGGTATAGCTGTTTTAGTTCAGGATAAATGAGTTTTTAATTTTAACTTTTAGTGAAGACATTTGAGAAGATATTCTGTCCCTCTGTGCCCATGCAGCGGCATTTTAGAAAAGAATTGTGTGAGTTGGAAACCAGTGCTGCCAATTTGTGCAAGGGAAACCAGCAACCAACACTAAGAAACATGTTTTCCTATCCTAAACATGCTGGTTAATTGTCCCTTGAGAAATGCCATAGGATAGGCAGTAAGCTGGCTGGTGTTGTGTTTGAAGTGTTGGAAAAATAAAAGAGCCCATCTAGCCACACGGCGACTCATAAACCCAACTCTGAGTCCAGTCTCCAGCTCATGATTTGCCAGTAACAAACCAAGAACACTCGATTACACTTAATTTAAATGGTTAGGGTCACACAGCAGCACACTGTTTACAGAAAAAGACACGTGACGTCTTTGTGTTTCAGCAATAGGAGCTGACAATATGAGCATACCACATAACGAGAAGAAAGGTAAGAAGAAAACAGCTATTAACAATGTTTGTTTTTTGGTTTGTTTTTGGTCTTTTTTGTGTTGAGTGGGGTCTTTTTGGAGCCGTGCCTGCTACTCTTGTGTGGAGAAGTGTGTGGATGTGTAGTGAGATCCAGGACAGTGATGTAAACAGCAGATGGATATGTTGATTGTTATCGTACTTGCAGGTATCAAAACCCCATAAACTGGACACTAACCAGTCAACAGTCAGTTTCAAAACTTGAACAATAATGTGTCCGATCCAGGACAGCAATATATATAAATAGAAAAAAGATTGGCTGGTTAACTGATGCAGTCAGAACCCCCTGGAACTTAACCTGCCCAAGACTGTGAGGATGAAGGTTGACTTCCAGAAACCTTATCCACACTCCTCTCACAATCCTCAAAAACACTGTCTACAATGGATAACTTCCAGTTCCTTAAAGTCACCCTTTCTTGGGACCTGAGCTGGTCCTCACGCATAGACACTGTTTGGAGGAAGGCCCAGCAGAGATTGTACCTCCTGTAGAAACTCAAGAAGTACAACATTCCACAAGAGCTGACAGTCCTGCTCTCATCACCCTCTTCACCTATTACGGCTCTGCTAATCCACCCTATAAACATGGGTGTGAACTTTGTGAAAGACTCCACTGTGATGGGTCTCATTTCTAACCATGATCAGACCCACTACAGAGAAGAGGTCCACAATCTGAAACAGTGGTGCTCCAGGAATAACCACATCCTGAACACCAACAAGACCAAGAAGGTCTTAATGGACTACAGGAGGTCCAGGAAGGCTGAACACACTGCATACATGGGGAGGTGGTGGAGCATGTGAACGGCATAAAGTCCCTGGGGTCTCATTTATAAAACCTTGCATGCAATCCATACTAAAAGTGTACATACGGCAGGAAAAAGAAAATGCAGCATGCCAAAAAAATTCCGATTTCTAAAACCATGTGCACGCACACCAGCATGCAGTTTTGATTTATAGATCACAGCTGTACCTAAACATTTGCGTACAATGTTCCGCCTCAGGTTTTGCCCTATACATTTCCAGAGTCAACCATAAAAGTTGTTAACAAAGATGACAGATGTTAAAAAGTAAACAATGCTGTGCTCTGTGTTGAGATTCCCCTGTGGCTGTGCATTCAGAGATCTAAGATGGCTTATGGGCCTTTTTTTTAATTTATTTGAAATGTCCCATATGTATATTTAATTGTCGCCAGTGCAAGAATGAATAACACTGCAGTTTTGAATGTTTAAGATCAAGATTATCTATGATTGAAGTCTGAAATGGAGTGAAATTGAACTTCTGAGAGGAATCCTCATGCGGTTTGGCTGCAATTCACCACTTTACTATCTGCGTCACCAATTTCCTCTGCCTCCAAAATGAGTGTACGCCTGGGTCAGAGCTGCTGTGAGGACTGCACATTTTCCCGTCAAGTTCTTTTTTCATACATCCCAACTTTTGCATGGAAAGTGGAGTACGCACGGGTGACAGTGTCATACAGGAGCTGCACAGTAAAGGAGTGGAAGGATTTAGCATAGCAAGGCAAGGCAACTTAAGGCAAGTTTATTTATATAACAGTTTTCAATAACTAGACGGATCAAAGCATTAGTCAGCATACTATTTCTGACTTTTATCTTTAAAAAAAACATTCAGGATGGTATTAAAAACGTGATCAGGTAGAAAATGGGACTATATTTCTATAAATAATTCAAATGAAGAACCAATTTTAACATTAGTAACAGTAGGGTTAAGCTAGTTTATTGCACCCACCTACTGACCTTCACAGCATTGATCATTAAGAAAGAAAAAAAAACATATCTTTATGTCTGCCCACCTTTACAGTGATTAATCTTTAAATTATGTGCAGTTAGTTCAGCCTATTTTTTCAGTGAAATGGTAAAAATACCAGAGAAGGGAAGCCATTTGTTACATTTACTATACATTTTACCTTTTCTTTCTTGAGAACTATAATAATCTGCATGTTAAGCATTTATAGTTTTATATATAGTTTTATATATAAAAACAATTATGATAACATTTGGCATTTTTTATTTACAGGAAGAAACAGAAACAAAATATGTGAGGATAAACACCTCTGTGCCAATCCTCCAAATATTTTTTAATGAAGGAGACCCGAACCCAGCCTTCAGGCTAAACAGGGCCACCATTGTCCTCCTCCTTCAGCTGCTGCCCATCCAGAAGGTCCATGGATGGCCACAGGAGCTAGAGGTGCTGGTGACCCTCTACTGGCTGGCCTGTGGTGCATCCTATAGGGAAACAGCTTGCCAGTAAGATCTCTTACCTTCTTGTCCTTAAATAGAGCCAACAATGACACACACTTGATACATAGATTATATTAATTGGATAGTAGATTAAGACATATCAGCATATTACCTAAATTACAAGTGGAGGCACGCTCCAACAGACACCACGCCAGGGTGAGAAACATCGTTGAGCGCGCCTTTGGTGGTCTGAAGACACGGTGGCGTTCCATCTTCTTAAGGGCGCTGGAGGTCCGCCTGACGTTTTCCCCAAAAGTAATCGCCCTCTGCTGCATCCTCCACAATATTTGTATAGAGGCAGGAGACCAGCTGGACGTGAAGGATGAGGAGGTCGACCCAGAGGAGGACGACCATCCGGCGGCTGAAGACAGGGAGCTGCTCCAGCTGGCTGCATGTTTAAGTTGACATGACTACATCTGACCTAACGTAGATCAGTTGGAGTCATGTCCACATGCTGCTTCATTTAATTTGTTTCACCACCTGTGAAAATACATTAAATAATCAGTAAATTAATTTCCATTCCAACTATTTTTAATTGTAAGTTTATAGGCGTTGTCTATTTGTATAAGATCTTAACATGAGTTATTTCTTTGTTTTAAACCTTGTTAGTAACTGTTTATTTGTTGAATATATTACACCTTCATTCTGTTCCAAAGATAAAACATTTGTATAAAATAAATGTCTGTTATTTTTATATACTATTATTACTATTGTTTTCTTTCCTTCTTTCTCCTCTCAAGTATTCAAGCCCTTACTCAGAAGAAGCTCAGATAGGAAAAACATTTGTAGATTTTATTTATTTATTAATTTTATATGCTGCTGTCGTCCTAGGGAGACATTTACAATTTATTCCAACAAGTATTGACTTAATAAAGCAACACGCGTCAGTCAGATAAACACAAAACAAATAAATCATAACCAGCGGTACTACGCACACTACTTGGCCGACAGAAGTGTATTAAAAACAGACTAACAGCCCTGGCTGCGCTTTCCCTCGGAGGTCTGCGGGTCACTCCGTTCCGCTCAACGTCGAACATTTTATTAAAATTACGCACTAACTCTGTAAACAGGCCACATAGGGAAGCTTAAAAGTATAATGTTCTCGCCTCAAACGATCTGAAAACGTACTTTTGAAGAACAACAGCAGAAAAGGGAATTTTTAACTTACCGCTGTGAGCTCTGTTTGTGCTGTCTCGCATCAAGCTGCGGCCGCGGTGCATTCTGGGCAAGCGGTCAGTCTGAAGAACGCACAAGTCTGCTCTGATGCATGCTCGATAAAGAGGGTGGGCGAGAACAACATCCGGGGAATTCGGCGCGTTCTCGGTTTGGCGTTCTCGGCAATTGGAACAGTGCTCGAGCTGAGGCTGATGACGTGTCACGAGCACACGAGACCGCTCAAGAACGCATATTGAGAAACGGCCTAAAGTTGCTGTAGCCACCATAGCTTCTTTAAAGCTATAGTTGCTAGCAGGCTGTGGTTGCTATGGCAACCATAGCTTCTTTAAACAACTCGCCATCTGTAAAGGGCTTTTTGAGTTTAAGCAAGATATGGCTCACGGTGGATAGCTGTCCTTAAACTTTTGTGGGGCAACTGCAGATTCCCTAGTTTAGAAAGTGTCTGTATTTGATGACAACATGCACACACACTTGTACATCACCAATGTAAATATAAATTGTTCTTCCCATTCTGGATGAAAATATTAGGTCTTTTCCTTTTATCGCAAGGTATCTGCCACTGTAGCTATATGAAGGGTGGAGTTAAGCGGGATTTGACTGATTATTCTCAGTCGTCTTCTGTGCCTTTAGAAATACAACATCTGATTATGATAATTCTCCATTCTCTTGTCCACATAGGCATAGAAACAATGGGCAAAATAACACATAAGAATGTATTTTATGCATCATGAGAAGATAAGGAAATATTTCTGACTTGGAAAAGCTTTGACATCTGAACTTTTGTTTGGAGTTGTATCTTGACTGTTACTTAAAAAAATCTAAAATGTAAATGTAAAAAACGTGAATGATTAGTGGGGTTCTTTTCTTATCACGTTCTTCATTTTTATCTAATTTCATCTCCAACAAGACCAAACTCCTTTAACTATTCCGATTATATTATTTACAAAGTAGTAGATCCCAGTCGGTTTATACAAATTCTGGCTCATGCTTGACCCACTAACTTCCCTGCTCTCCTGCGGCTATTACCATCCTTTACACTGTCAAAATTAAACTTAGCATGTGTTTTCCACACATTGACTTCTCATAAGATTGTCTCTTCTTACAAAGTCAACTTCCCACACAACAGACTGGCAGTCATAACAGTCATCACTTACATATTACGGATCCCATGTTGCTGATGCTGTTTCTCTCCAACAGTGTGTAGATAAGCAGCACTTATGCCAGCATTGAGTGCTGCTACTGTAAAAACATACACTCATTCACAGGGTCCACTGACACTGCTTCACCACAGTCCTCAGGGCTGTCTGGTTTTGAACAATACCAAAGGACCAGCCCACACCTTTTGTGTATAACAGAGGCAGACAAAGTGAGTTAGGTCATTGGAAGGTGTGTGCGAAAACGCACAGTATGTGTGTGCAGTGGCATTCTCGTCGAGGGGGGTGTAGCCTTGTGACGTGCTTAGCAGCTCAGCTTCTACCACAGTTAACACATACATCCTCAACAATATGTCATTACGTGGTGGGAACTTCCCCTTCTCTCTGCATCCTTCCATGTTGACTCCAAGCTTTCCTTCCCCTCAGGCCTTCTCCACATTTTCCTCATTTGTTCAGTCACGCAGCGTAAAAAACACACAAGTAAAAAAAAAAAAGCATTATTAATACTTGTATCAGATTTAGTTTTTTTTACTTTGTTGGTTAGGAAAAAATATTTTATGGTTAGTATAAGGTTAAATTTTGACTGTACAGATTATTTAGTCCTACCTAGATATGTTTTATTTTAAGAAATGTTGCAGTGGATTTAATCAGAGTTATGTCTAAAAAGACTACTGAAGCCTGACATCCATTGGATATTGGTTTTAAAAGGAGGATGCCTAATTGAAAAATCTCTTTGTTGTATTTGGGTTTAAATACCCAGTGAATGGAAAAACCTAACTCATATCAGTATCTACTTTTAAAGGACTCTGGGAAGCACAATTTGGCTCCCACAAAACACATGAAACATTATCTAGTTAGTCTGTAGGGCACAGTAAAACCTTGCTACACACAGCAATAATGCAAACCGTAGGATGATTTTTTTTAGCAGGTCTAAACAATCTTTAACATGCCTAATATCTGCAAGTCACATACATACATACATACATACATACATACATACATACATACATACATACATACATACATACATACATACATGAAAAAGAAATAGAAAAAACTTAAAACATTTAATCTTCAGTTTATATTTTATATATTGCACATCATATAAGGCGTATATGATTTGCTCTTGAAAGTGGCTACTTTTACCTTTATTTCATATAATATAATATAATGAATTGCACAAAAGATCATGTGAAAAGTAGGTATTCTGTATGACAAAAATGGATGCTGTATATAAGTAAATCATATTTTAACATATGTTTCTGTACATGTTTGTATATATTTTTCATATATTAAAATATGGTAATTGCACAGTGCAGACATTGGCCAGAGTGTCTTATCAGAACTGAAATGAGCTAAATGTCAACCATCCACTTTGTCTAAGGCTTTCACAAAGCTACAAATGCAACTCAGATAGTTAGACTATATATAGTAGCCAACATACAATCTTCATGGACAGTGGACACTGTCCAACTCGATAAAATGTCTTCATGATACAATATCTTTACAATGCTTCAATACAATGTCCACTGTCCACCTTGACCGTATGTAGACTGCAAGGCAAATGATTGAAAAGGGAGCTCATTTTTGGGTCCTTAGCTAATAAGGAAACTTTTTAAAGACGTTTTAATGTAACAAATGAAATTGCACATTACTAAAGAAGATGTACATTTGTTTTTATAGTAAGCATTGTGCAATAGCTGTTATCAACATTTATGTATTTAGGTGAAACCTACAAAAGAACGGTTGTTTAGTAAGACAAGCATCACTATAATGAACACAGGTTATGCAAATAGACAACCAAGTATTAATATTTATTCTAAAAGATAAAGTGCAATTTATGTAATGTGATAAATTAAAAGTACTTCTCCAACAAGAATGGAATGAATAGTGCGTTATGAAATACTTAAAATGCTTCTAAAATATTTGGCAAAAATATTAAAGTGGCAATAATTTAACAGTCAACTGTTTCCTTGTGATTTTATCATCAGATTAGGCTGTATTTTATCTATGCTTTGTGTTTCTTGCAGTGGTTTAGTTTCACTGATGATTGGCCAGTGATATAAGTTTGATATTCCATTTTTCTACTAAGGATATTGTTTGTGAAATTACTGTCCTATATTGTTCTGAGAAGTACACAAATCATATAGGTTTCATTTTGTACCAATTGAATACGATTTTTGTATCTGGTTACACTGTCTGATGCATTACATACAAGTTGCAACTAAAATAGATGCAAACTTTATATATAAGAGTTATATCTTTTTTTCTATATGTACCTACATACAACCATACATACTCAACTTTAATCAGAGTATACTTTTCAAGTGATGTAAAGTGAGATTTCTTTCAACCAGTTTTTGTTTGTTGCATTGTATCATAGAAAGAGTTCTTCAAAAGCTATCACAGCGATGAGGCTGCGTTTTCATTTCTGAAAATAATCTGCCGCTAGCTCTCATGGCCGTATGTAATGCGATTTACACCTAATTGCGAAAGGTACTCATTTGTGTTTCTTCATGCGCATTTGAACTTGACATTACATTTTAATAGGATGTCAACCAGGCCAGTCGACAGCTTTGCCAGGAACCAGGACAACACTGTCTTAGTGAGGAACCCCACCACCACAAATACAAACACAATGTCTGTCTCCATGGTTTCTTTCATGCTCTGGAAAGCTTTCATAAGTTTTTCTGTATCGTATGTAGCATATGATGGATATGTTCTATGGAAGTTACTGCACTAGTTTACCTTTTTTCTCAACTTTCTAAGAGAACAGTCAGCATGTTAGGCCAAATAAGTCAATTTCTGACCTGCTGTTTATCATCCAGTCCCTCTAATTGTTTCTCCATCTGTTGTGGGAGGTATAATAAGTCAGATACTTCGGGAATTCCTGCCCTCTGCATCTGTTGGTAGTTCATCCATTTTGTCATTACACGTATGTCGTTCACTTGATCAAAAATGGTAATTTTAGTCGGCTATAATGGAGGACTATTGAAATTAAGTGGGTGATTGATTATTTGTGGCGGGCAAGGAACATCTTTGGGTCTACCGTTAGGGGGTTAAGCTCTCTGCCAATTTATTTATCGATTGAATAATTTCTTTTTGTAAAAGCATTCAGGCTAATTCAACATTCCTGTATTAGAAATACATTGTAGTGATTTTACTGTGATTTAGTTAACTTTCCTGTTTACTTTGTATTTACTGCAAACCTATTCTGTTTAATGTTTGTTCAACAATTAATAAAAAGGGTTAATTTTGTCTTTTTTTTTTAGTTTAGTACAAAATATTTTATATTTATAGACTGTCGGAAAGCATGGTGTAAAAAAAACTGGGGAACATCGCAAGTAGCAAAGCCGAGCATGTAGCCCCACTAAGTGTATCAGTTCTTACCTGACTGGATTGGGATAATTAGCCTGCTGCACTTGTTCCAGTCTCATCCTGGGATTTCTGTTATTTACTCATAAAATCCCTCAAGGTTCTGCTTCCATGTTCTTTTATTAGCTTTTTCTGTCCTGAGCACCAAACGTCTGAAAACCAGACATTCTGATATTTTACTTGAGCATCTAAATGAACTTCAAAACAAATTTCAGTCAAAACTTACCTTAATGGCCAAACAGTTTTTGTGTTGGGACGGGGGTGTTCTGGGCCGCTATTTAAAAGAAAATATACAGCATATATATATATATATATATATTAATTTATATATATATATATATATATATATATATATATATATATATATATATATATATATATATATATATATATACATACAGGTTGCTGGTCATGGTCATTCCAAAAAAAGGTAAAAAACAAAGCAACTGGACTTGTTTTCCATAGTTGAAGACGTTTTGCTTCCTCTCCCGGAAGCTTTCTCAATTCAAAAAGTCTGGAGTAATGATGAGTAACAAGCTTTATACCATTACCAAACAAAGGCCTGTAATGGCTTAGATAACATGCAAATTCAATCGAAACAGGACCACCCCTTAGCAATGGGCGGTCGTTAAAGCCATTAAGCCAGCAGAATGGACTGAAACTGGTCCACTCCTCTGTAACAAGGAGTCGTTAGAGTTGTTATTGGCTTGGCTTAAAGGAACAATGTTTTAATCACCTGAATGAGGGTGAGAGTTAAGTTGATGATTGGCTGGAATTAATCCTATAGCTGTGTTGTAAGTTTTTGAGAGTTGGAGCCTAAGGCCTCCTCCTCTGTTTAAGGTTGGTCTTTCTCTCTTGACGTAGATGGCTTCCTTCACACCCCTTTCAAACCATCTGTCTTGTTTGTCCAAAATGTGAACATTTTGGTCCTCAAAAGAGTGTCCTTTGTCCTTTAGGTGTAGGTGGACAGCAGAGTCTTGACCTGAGGAGGTAGCTCTCCTGTGTTGAGCCATGCCTCTGTGGAGAGGTTGTTTGGTTTCTCCAATATAAAGATCAGAACATTCCTCACTGCACTGAACTGCATACACCACTCCGCTCATCTTAGGTTTGGGGGTTTTGTCCTTGGGATGCACCAGCCTCTGTCTGAGGGTCCTGTTTGGTTTGAAATGTACTGGGATTTTGTGTTTGGAGAAAATCCTCTTGAGTTTTTCAGAGACTCCAGCAACATATGGGATGACGATGTTTTTGCGTTTATTCTTCTCACCATTATGTTCTGCAGCGGGTCTTTTGGATTTTCTTGCTGATTTGACAAACGCCCAGTTAGGGTACCCACAGGTTTGGAGGGCATCTCTGATGTGTTTCTGTTCCTTGTGCTTCCCTTCTGTTTTAGTCGTTACATGCTCGGCCCGGTGTTGTAAGGTTCTGATGACAGAAAGTTTGTGCTCCAGTGGGTGGTGTGAGTCAAAGAGAAGATATTGGTCTGTGTGGGTGGGTTTCCTATACACTTCAATGTTGAGGTTTCCATCTCCTTCCAAATTCACCAAACAGTCGAGAAAAGGTAGCTTGTTGTCATTGGCATCCTCTCGAGTAAACTTGATGTTGTTGTCCACCGAGTTGATGTGTCTTGTGAACGCTTCCACTTCTTTTAGCTGGATTTTGACAAAAGTGTCATCCACATATCTAAACCAGTGGCTTGGTGGTGTTCCTCTGAAGGTTCCCAAAGCTCTCTTTTCCATTTCTTCCATGTAAAGATTGGCTACAATAGGTGACACTGGAGATCCCATGGCACAGCCATGCTTCTGTCTGTAAAAATGATCGCTGAACTTGAAATAAGTAGTAGAAAGACAAAGGTCCAGTAGGGTACAGATCTGGTCCGGAGTGAAATTAGTTCTGTTATTAAGGTCACTATCTTGTTGAAGACGTTTCCTGACTGTTTCTACTGCCTCTGATGTAGGTATGCAAGTGAAAAGTGAAGTGACATCGAAAGACACCAGAGTTTCCCCTGGTGCCATCTTTAAATGTTTGACTTTGTTAGCAAAGTCCTTGGAGTTTTCTATGTGGTGTGGTGTGTTCCCCACCAGGGGGGCTAAAATACTAGCAAGCTGTTTAGCAATGTTATATGTTACTGAATTAATGCTGCTGACAATGGGTCTGAGTGGTGTTCCTTCTTTGTGAATTTTTGGGAGTCCATACAAGCATGGAATGTCTTCCCCTGGATATAATCTATAATAAGATGAGCGATTGATTACCTTGTCTTTTTCTAGTTGTTGTAGGTAGTCAGTGATTTTCTTTTTGTAGGAGTTGGTAGGATCCCTTTACAGGTTTTATTAACTCAAATATTAAAAGTCTTTAGAAACATTTTGAAAAATTATACATGTCTATAATAATGATCAGAGCCCCTGGGTGGGGGGTGGGGTCTTTGAGAGGAGTATTTGTCCACTGATGATGGACAAGAAGGTTTGACTCTCACTCTCAAAGCTCCAATTCATCCAAAAGGTGTTGTATTAGGTTGAAGTCAGGACAGTACAGGCCAGTCAAGCTTTTTCTGTATGAACCACAGCCATGTGTGGGACTGGATTGTTAATCTTGCTTTCATCCAAATCCCTCTAAGTTTCTAACCAATGTCGCCCAGTCCAGCCCACGCCCGCTCTTTGCAATCAATACTGCCCGCTGCCATGAGATCCTCAATGCAGGGCTCTAGTTTGGTCCTTGCTCTGTGCACTGGAGGAGTCATGTTAGAACAGGGAAGGGTCAACCCAAAGTTGAGACTATTAAATTGTCCATAATGTATTGGTATGCTATAGAATCAGAAGTACGGAGTCAAGCCCAACTCCTGAAGAAAAATCTCCACACCATAATTCCCTGTCAACTAAACTTTGCACGACACAATGCAGTCAGCAAAGTACAATTCTTGTGGCAACTGCCGAAGCCCACCTGAAGGCTTCATCAAGTGTGGAGGTCTGTAGCTATTGACTTTGCAGAAGGTTACTAATCTGTGTGCTCTATGCAACTTGGCATTCACTGACCCAGCTCTGATTTTGCAGAGTCTGTCAGAAGTGCTGTTATTCTGCAATTGCTTCCACGAGCAATTGGATCAAGTTATCATTAAATATTAGACAGACTTCTTCTCTCGCTTTTTTTCAGTCTCTTTTCAATGGCTTTTGACAGAATATCAACTTTACTTGACTTCATTTCAACTTGCTAAATGGCCTCCAGGAATGTAAACTACTTTCAGAACTCCTGCAGTGACATTACAATGTATCATCTAACCTTTTTCTGCATTGATGAATAGAGAAGTAATGTTGTGTGACCTCAACTTCTCTAAGTCAGTGGGTTTGGTGTGCAGTTATTCACTTTTCATCTGCAGTCTCACTAGCTTACTTAACCTAAGTTGATCTGCTCATTCATGAGCTGCTTAGTACAATGTAAGAAGTAAGAAAATTAGGCCAGACTGTGAAACCAGTGTCCATTTACCTCAAAAGGCCAACCCTATTGTTCTGCTTTGTTGTTATGATCAAGTGAACGGAAGACAACCGACAGACTAAGAGCAACACTTTCCAAACAATACACAGGCCATTCCCTGGCCACCAGCAGCCCCTCCCTTGCAACAGTAGGAAGAGGAAGCAGAAAGAATACAGCTCTGACTTCATGACAACAAAGGCTGAGAGCAAGTCCGGAACTGGCTGGGAGATTTGGTGACAGTGATTAAGAATAGTGAAGTAACTCTATTTGAGAGCTACATTTGAGAATAACACTGCAACCAATCACCTCCATGGAACAACAGGCTAGGCATTGGCCAGCTTCACGGTATACTGCAATACAAAAAAGTCGAGGCTTCAAAACCACTAAAAATCTCAGTCATACCATTGTCTGAGATTTGTCACTGGAGGTGATATCTCTCAGGTCGTGTGCAACCGCAGTATCACCACTCTTCCCCCTGTGCACCTTTGGATAGCAGCTCAGGTTTTATGATGGCTGAAGGAGATGAGCATCCCAAACAGGGCTCAAGAGTGCTCAGAGTTGTTGTGCATTTGTAAACACAGCTTGCACTGCACGCACATGAGAATAATCACCTGTGACATTTTTAGACTTTTGAAAAAAAAAGTTAACTTCAAAATTTCTCAGCTAGTAATGATCAACTGTATTACAAAAAGCATAAATTCAAATGTTTGAGTCAATCAAGTTGTTTGGTGTTTCCAACAGTCTGATAGCTGATTTAACTGTATAGTTAACCTTACTGTCGGAACCAAATTCTGTTGCCCATCTGAGTCCAGATGTGTGACTAATCCTCATGTTTCATAGACTACAATGCCTGAATTAAACATCCGCCATTATGCATTTTCAAGATTAACTTCCAGTCCAAGGAGGAGTTAGATGTTACAATATCTAACCTAAGATTTGTCTAATAAGACATTTTAAGAGCTTATTTTGTGTTGTTTAGAGCAGATTTGTTTCCAGATTTAACTCTTAGTTAATCTGAGGTGCCACCTTGCCTGTGTGGAAAGGGGGATGCTCATAAAGCTAAATTGCTAATTTCCCTTAAAAGAAAGGTGAGACATACAAGCATAAAATGCTAGTAATTCTTAATAAAGGTCAAGTCTTGCGCAAAGCACTAGTAATTCCTAAAGAAAGGTCAAGCAGGTGCTACAGAGCTAATCATTCTGAAAGGTTTAGCATCTTAACCCTGAAAGAATAGTGTAGTAATAAGCCGCATGTTGACCTGTCAACTTGTGCACCTGTCCTGCACACACAAATAAGTATTTGCAAAATGTGTATTTAAATGTACATGCATAGCTAGACATGCACAGACTGGATCCTGATTTATTGTGAAAGTTTTCTTATAACTTGTGTTTTGTTGTTTTGTGTTAGCAAGATGGAGCAGAACGTCTCCCCTCTGAAGTTACACCGGTGGATTAACTTCGTAGACATAGAGAAGCAGAAAGTTATCGTTGCTGATCTCATCAGCTTACCTCAATATGAGTGAAGTAATTTAAATAGTTTTAATCTTGCTGCATGTGATGAAAAGATTAAGGAACTAGTTAACATTATTGAAAACCCAACTAAAGATGCTCTGATTACAGATGTTATTTGCCATATGACCTTGTTGCATCAGCAAAAATCCCAACTGAAAGCTAAACGGTATCTTCAGTTGCAGGTTGAGCATCAAATAGTTTTAGAATGAATAAATGCTGACAAACTTGAGCTCTCTAAGACTGAGGGTAGCTGAAGCTGAGACAGAGGAGCTCAAAACCCACAATGTCAGCGAGACTATATCTCACCGGGAAAGTGAGTCCCTCACCCTTCAGGTGAAATCCCCACATGATCAACCCCTGCAGATTGACTCATTGCATGGGTTTGAATCAAAGAGCAGCTCCTAGGACAGAGCCAGTCTTTCCAAAATTTAGGACAGAGCCTCTAATTTTGAGTTTACAGAAAGTACTTCCACACAACTCATGGGAGGTGTTGGAAATCAGACTATCCACAGTGGAGCCTTGCACCACCCTACTGCAGTGGATTGCCTCAAAGAATATCAGGTAAATAACTCTGCAGATGGAAGTGGTTCAGATTGGTGGGATGAGCAGCTATCACACCTGACTGATACCACCACCTGTCCTGACTCTGTGCCGCCCCCTAAGGGCCAGGAGAGACATTCAGGTGGGTTATACCGACCTAACCCACCACCACATGTCAGTGTGTCAAACTTTGGAAAACTATCACTTTGACCAGGAGCATTCTTCTTTGAGTCATCAAAGGTTAGTTCAAAGGTCCCCATCACTTCATGAACATAACCAGCTTGATTTCCCAGGTGGTCGAGGCCCACCTCATAAGTACAGAATCCGTATTTGCCAACTTCAGTACCTTGCTCTGGACATGTAACTATTTTACCCAGATATTCAGGATTCAAAGATTCATGATGATCTGCAGGAAGTCGAACATTGTCTTTTTGACTTTCCCTTTCCCTTATCTCGTGAGAAATTAAAGTTTATTTGGAGAACAACAGCAAGGATGTTTTCATCCTTGCTGGATAGAAGAGTTTAATGTTTTCATTAAAACTCTTCCTCAAGAGATCTGTGACAGTTATTCAGAGCTTTGCCAAACTTTATTATTCTGTGTACAGGGATCAAGCTTCTATAACTCTCAGCACTTTTGCTATTCTGCAAAAAGTAAATGAAACACCCAGAGAACACTACTCACGCCTGGGGAAAGTTAATTCTCAGGGATGTAATTCTCAAGGTCCTGAAGAGGACACACTTTTTAAATTTTTGTTCCTTCATAATGTAAATGAGAGTGTATTATATGATGTGACCATGCATTGCAGGAAAAATAACGTTTTCATGAAGGAGGTCTGTAGATGTGTTCAGCTTGTTTTGGAAACGTGTTTCCACTTAAACAGAAGAAAAAGCAAGCTTAGAATTTTGAACTTTCAAACAGGAAACAAGCCTAAGAAAAGGCACAAATTCAGTTTTCCAGTGATCCAGCAGACTAAAAGGGGTAGACTGGCTACCATAGAAACCTAAACAGCCAGGTAAAAATAAACTAGAATCGTTCAACTTCTGAAGAAGTTGAAAAAGGCGCCCACCTGGTGGTGCGCGTAACCGTCAAAGCCAAAGCTTCCGAGTTCCTTGGTCGTAGGCTTTTATCGCTTGGGGATTTTAAATCAAATCTTCTTAGAGTGAAAAGGATTTGTCTTCGTCAAAACCAGCCGACAGGAGAAGGTCTGCATCCTAGCAGCATGGAAAATTGGTGTTATTAAAACATGATTAAATACTTCAATGTAGCATGAAAAAATTAAATAGGTGAAAATGTTAAAGGCATTAAAAACTACTAAAGGAAGTACAAACTCTGTGAAGCAGAAGTTGGTGAGACCTTCCTAGAGCTACTTCCGGTTAGCCATAGTACAATCACCCAGTTTTATTATTTACTACTTTTACTGATAATAAGAAGTTTAATAAAGGCGTAAAAAATTATGATATAAAGGAGATTTTTATGGATTTTCAGAAATCCTCTAAAAACGGTCCCGAACAAATCGCTGTAGCTGAAAAAGTATAACAGATATCAAAATAATTCTTTCACTGTGAGTATCAGCAGGCTTTTGAGGACTATGGTGCACATTTTCATGTTTGTACAAGAATCGATGTAGGCACAGCGATGATGTAAAAAAGTGGATTATGTGGGAAAATGCAGCTCCAAAGCGTTTTTAGGAGTTTGCACATTCGCTACTCCCGAACAAATTGTTCCTGCGGAAAAACCGTAACAGTTACCCACAAAATTCCTTTTTTGTGAGTGCCAGAAGGGTCGGGACATTCATGTGTAAAAGTCTCATGCCTGTACTTAAAACGGTTTAGGAGTAGCAACGATGCGAAAACATGTGATGTTTTGGATTTTTAGACGTCATTTTTCAAAACCGCTCCATAGGAAATGAATGGGGGAGGTTTCGGGTTTGTGTCGGTCTGAGGTGATTTGTGAAAAATCTATAAATGCCACACCAATGAGGGTTACATTTCCCGAATCCTGACAAAAATACCTACGTTTTGATGTATAATTTGTCTACATAGAGTGAAAACTAAGCGAGTAAGGTCAAGTTGTTCGGAGTTTTGAAATTTTTAAAAAAGCTAGAGTGGGCCACTCTAGCGGTTGGAGAATTCCGTCATTGACTTTCATTGTAAACGATGATTTCGCTGATTTTTGGACATGAGCTTTGAGGAGTAACTGTGAAGAGACGATAAAAGATATCCACATCCCGTTTTTACTTCTGAGTAGGTCACAGATATATCTACAAACTGGAAGTTAAACGGTGTTCGTAGGTGAAAGCATGACGACACAGTACAGCGTTGAAAATGGTCATTTGGAGGCTTTTTTGAGGCTTTCTTTCTACCCGACTCCATTGATTATTATGGGTTTTTTGGGGGGTGGTTTTTCGCTAATTTTGTTGCCATGGTAACTCGAAATCCCAATAAAAGTAGTAGCACACTATTCCCGACCGAGCCGCAAGTTTTGGTACCTATATTGTGGGGGTGCACGCTACGGTTCGGGCTGCATTAATCGTGGAATAATAAAGAACTAGAAAAATTTCTGAAGAAATTTAGCAAGGCGCCTGCCACTTGGTGCGTACCGTACCGTCAGAAATAGCAAGAGGAAGTAACACTGCAAATTTCAGGTTCCTACGGTCTTCACAGCCCTCGCAGTGGCCGTTGAAAGGTGCCATGTTAAGTCAATGGACCTCCTAGGAGCTTCTTGCTAGCACCGTTGTCATGGAGACTCAGTGAGAGCTGCAGCCCTCTCTGTCTGTAAAGGCAGAAGAACTCTGGCTAAGCAGCAGTTGGTAGGACCTTCCTAAAGCTATTTCCGGTTAGCAACATGCTAACGGTTAGCCGCTAGCATGACTGTGTTCAGTATCAGCGGGTGATGTTACTCTGTTAGTTTGGTTGAAATCCTGTACTGAGAAGTGCCTAAAAAGGGAGAAAATCCTAAAATTCACCAAATCTGTCAAGCAGAAGTTTGTACAGGCTTCCTAGAGCTACTTCCGGTTAGCAACATGCTAAACGTTAGCCGCTAACATGGTTGTGTTTGGTATCACTGGGTGAGTGTACTCTCTTAGTTTGATCCAAATCCTGTACTGGGATGAGCCTTAAATAGGGAGAAAAAACGTTGTTCATAACGTTGCCATGGTAACTGAAAATGGCAGGTGGTACAAAAAAATACTTCATGTGATCAGCACATATGTTTTAATATACACACTGTGGGGATTATAATACAAAAATCTTAGTCTGCCACGCCGGGTTTCGATCCCACCACCTCTTGCATGCAAAGCCTGCACTTTCCATCTGAGCTATACTGTAGCGCCATATATGGGCATGCAGTATTGGGACCATAAGGGGTTTGGTCCCCCATTGAAAAGCATTGGATTTTTGACACCTCATAGCTTGGAGATGCTTTATGCCACGTAGCCCAAATTTCTTGTGGAGCTTTCTCTCTAAAGTAATAACAGACTCTGTGAAGCAGAAGATGGTGAGACCTTTCTAGAGCTACCTCCGGTTAGCAACATGCTAACAGTTAGCCGCTAACATGGTTGTGTTCAGTATCACCGGGTGATTGTACTCTGTCAGTTTGGTCCAAATCCTGTACTGGGAAGTGCCTCAAATAGGGGTGCCAATACTTAATGTCACCAAACGTGACCAAAGTTCATTGGTCAGATTGGCCTCCTTTAGCAACTCAGCCTCACCACATCTGGGCCCAGAACTCAACATTTGACCAAAATGGTGTGTAGTGCCATTTCCCACAGGTGGGTGGTGCTGTATTGGCCAAGTGGGTCGTGTCTAGGCATCATGCCAGGTCCTGTTGGAAGCAAAGACCCAATAGGAAAGCATGTAAAATCCAAAATGGGACAGTAAACTGACACATGGCTGAAAGTCACATGAAAATTTTAAAATGTTAAGAGGAAGTGACTGCGAATTTCAGATTTCTACATTAATCACAGCCGCTGCAGCTGGCGTCGAAAGTTGCCATTCTATCTCAATGGAACGTCTCCCACTGGCCCTCAGAGTTCCGTCGTCATGGAAACTCACTGACACAGCTGCAGCGGGCCAGTCTAAAAAAGTGCAGACACTTGGTGTCCAAGTCTGCCTATTGGATTATAATGGAGAACTTTGCCTCGAACAACGCACGATTTCTCCGGAACCGTAAATGGTAGAGACATAATTTTTTCTGTGTTTATTTCGTAACGGATAGGGGAAGAAGACTTGCTATCGGTTTTTGCTGGAAAAAGTTTAATAAAGGCGTAAAAAATTATGATCTAAATGGGATTTTTATGGATTTTCAGAAATCCTCTTAAAACGGTTCCGAACAAATCGCTGTAACTAAAAAAGTATAAGAGATATCAAAATAATTCTTTCACTATGAGTATCAGCAGGCTTTTGATGACCATGTAGCTCATTTTCATATTTTTTAAAAAATCGGTGTAGACACAGCGACGATGTAAAAAAGTGGTTGATGTGGTAAAATGCAGCTCCAAAGCGTTTTTAGGATTTTGCACATTCGCTACTCCCGAACAAATTGTTCCTGCGGGAAAACCGTAACAGTTATCCACAAAATTCCTTTTTTGTGAGTGCCAGAAGGGTTGGGACATTCATGTGTGAAAGTCTCATGTCTGTACATAAAACGGTTTAGGAGTAGCGACGATGCGAAAACATGTGATGTTTTGGATTTTTAGACGTCATTTTTCAAAACCGCTCCATAGGAAATGAATGGGGGAGGTTTCGGGTTTGTGTCGGTCTGAGGTGATTTGCGAAAAATCTATAAAGGCCACACCAATGAGGGTTACATTTCCCGAATCCTGACAAAAATACCTACGTTTTGATGTATAATTTGTCTATGTAGAGTGAAAATTGAGCGAGTAAGGTCAAGTTGTTCGGAGTTTTGAAATCTTTAAAAAAGCTAGAGTGGCCCACTCTAGCGGTTGGAGAATTCCGTCATTGACTTTCATTGTAAACGATGATTTCACTGATTTTCGGACATGAGCTTTGAGGAGTATTTGTGAGGAGACGATAACAGATATCCACATCCCGTTTTCACTTCTGAGTAGTTCACAGAAATATCTACAAACTGGAAGTTAAATGGTGTTCTTAGGTGGAAGCATGACGATACAGTACAGCGTTGAAAATGGTCATTTGGAGGCTTTTTTGAGGCTTTCTTTCGAGCCGACTCCATTCATTCCTATGGGTTTTTTGGGGGTGGTTTTTCGCTAATTTTGTTGCCATGGTAACTCGAAATCCCAATAAATGTAGTAGCACACATCTCGTAATCGAGCCGCAGGTTTTGATACCTATATTGTGGGGGTCCACGCTACGGTTCGGGCCGCATTAATCGTGACGGAAGAAGAAGTAAAGAATAACTAGAAAAATTTCTGAAGAAATTTAGCAAGGCGCCTGCCACTTGGTGCGTATCGTGCCATCAGAAATAGCAACAGGAAGTAACACTGCGAATTTCAGCTTCCTACGGCCTTCACAGCCCTTGCAGCGGCCGTTGAAAGGTGCCATGTTAAGTCAATGGACCTCCTAGGAGCCTCTTGCTAGCAGCGTTGTCATGGAGACTCACTGAAAGCTACAGCCCTCTCTGTCTGTAAAGGCAGAAGAACTCTGGCTAAGCAGCTGTTGGTAGGACCTTCCCAAAGCTATTTCCGGTTAGCAACATGCTAACGGTTAGCCGCTAGCATGGCTGTGTTCAGTATAACCGGGTGATGTTACTCTGTTAGTTTGGTTGAAATCCTGTACTGAGAAGTGCCTAAAAAGGGAGAAAATCCTAAAATTCACCAAATCTGTCAAGCAGAAGTTTGTACAGGCTTCCTAGAGCTACTTCCGGTTAGCAACATGCTAACCGTTAGCCGCTAACATGGTTGTGTTTGGTATCACTGGGTGAGTGTACTCTGTTAGTTTGGTCCAAATCCTGTACTGGGATGAGCCTCAAATAGGGAGAAAAAACGTTGTTTGTAACGTTGCCATGGTAACTCAAAATGGCAGGTGGTACAAAAAAATACTTCATGGGATCAGCACACATGTTTTAATATACACACTGGGGGGATTATAATACAAAACTCTTAGTCTCCCACACCGGGAATCGATCCCACGACCTCTTGCATGCTAAGCCTGCACTCTCCCTCTAAGCTATACTGTAGCGCCATATATGGTCATGCATTATTGGGACCAAAAGGGGTTTGGTCTCCCATTGAAAAGCATTGGATGTTTGACACCTCATAGCTTGGAGATGCTTTATGCGACGTAGCCCAAATTTCTTGTGGAGCTTTCTCTCTGAAGTAAGAACAATTTCTGTGAAGCAGA
Source organism: Fundulus heteroclitus (assembly GCF_011125445.2). Lineage (NCBI taxonomy): Eukaryota > Metazoa > Chordata > Actinopteri > Cyprinodontiformes > Fundulidae > Fundulus > Fundulus heteroclitus. The sequence goes on along the minus strand of NW_023397178.1, from coordinate 7,037 downwards.
AGTTGGTGAGACCTTCCTAGAGCTACTTCCGGTTAGCAACATGCTAACAGTTAGCCGCTAACATGGTTGTGTTCAGTATGACGAGGTGATTGTACTCTGTCAGTTTGGTCTAAATCCTGTACTGGGAAGTGCCTCAAATAGGGGTGCCAATACTTAATGTCACCAAACATGACCAAAGTTCATTGGTCAGATTGGCCTCCTTTAGCAACTCAGCCTCACCACATCTGGGCCCAGAACTCAACATTTGACCAAAATGGTGTGTAGTGCCATTTCCCACAGGTGGGTGGTGCTGTATTGGCCAAGTGGGTCGTGTCTAGGCATCATGCCAGGTCCTGTTGGAAGCAAAGACCCAATAGGAAAGCATGTAAAATCCAAAATGGGACAGTAAACTGACACATGGCTGAAAGTCACATGAAAATTTTAAAATGTTAAGAGGAAGTGACTGTGCGAATTTCAGATTTCTACATTAATCACAGCCGCTGCAGCTGGCGTCGAAAGTTGCCATTCTATCTCAATGGAACGTCTCCCACTGGCCCTCAGAGTTCCGTCGTCATGGAAACTCACTGACACAGCTGCAGCGGGCCAGTCTAAAAAAGTGCAGACACTTGGTGTCCAAGTCTGCCTATTGGATTATAATGGAGAACTTTGCCTCGAACAACGCACGATTTCTCCGGAACCGTAAATGGTAGAAACGTAATTTTTTCTGTGTTTATTTTGTAAAGGATAGGGGAAGAAGACTTGCTATCGGTTTTTGCTGGAAAAAGTTTAATAAAGGCGTAAAAAATTATGATCTAAATGGGATTTTTATGGATTTTCAGAAATCCTCTTAAAACGCTTCCGAACAAATCGCTGTAACTCAAAAAGTATAAGAGATATCAAAATAATTCTTTCACTATGAGTATCAGCAGGCTTTTGATGACCATGTAGCTCATTTTCATATTTTTACAAAAATCGGTGTAGGCACAGCGACGATGTAAAAAAGTGGATGATATGGGAAAATGCAGCTCCAAAGCGATTTCAGGATTTTGCACATTCGCTACTCCCGAACAAATTGTTCCTGCGGAAAAACCGTAACAGTTATCCACAAAATTCCTTTTTTATGAGTGCCAGAAGGGTTGGGACATTCATCTGTGAAAGTCTCATTTCTGTACATAAAACGGTTTAGGAGTAGCGACGATGCGAAAACATGTGATGTTTTGGATTTTTAGACGTCATTTTTCAAAACCGCTCCATAGGAAATGAATGGGGGAGGTTTCGGGTTTGTGTCGGTCTGAGGTGATTTGCGAAAAATCTATAAATGCCACACCAATGAGGGTTACATTTCCCGAAGCCTGACAAAAATACCTACGTTTTGATGTATAATTTGTCTACATAGAGTGAAAATTGAGCGAGTAAGGTCAAGTTGTTCGGAGTTTTGAAATCTTTAAAAAAGCTAGAGTGGGCCACTCTAGCGGTTGGAGAATTCCGTCATTGACTTTCATTGTAAACGATGATTTCACTGATTTCAGACATGAGCTTTGAGGAGTATTTGTGAGGAGACGATAACAGATATCCACATCCCGTTTTCACTTCTGAGTAGTTCACAAAATATCTACAAACTGGAAGTTAAATGGTGTTCGTAGGTGGAAGCATGACGATACAGTACAGCGTTGAAAATTGTCATTTGGAGGCTTTTTTGAGGCTTTCTTTCGACCCGACTCCATTCATTCCTATGGGTTTTTTGGGGGTGGTTTTTCGCTAATTTTGTTGCCATGGTAACTCGAAATCCCAATAAATGTAGTAGCACACATCTCGTAATCGAGCCGCAGGTTTTGATAGCTATATTGTGGGGGTCCACGCTACGGTTCGGGCCGCATTAATCGTGACGGAAGAAGAAGTAAAGAATAACTAGAAAAATTTCTGAAGAAATTTAGCAAGGCGCCTGCCACTTGGTGCGTACCGTACCGTCAGAAATAGCAACAGGAAGTAACACTGCGAATTTCAGGTTCCTACGGTCTTCACAGCCCTCGCAGTGGCTGTTGAAAGGTGCCATGTTAAGTCAATGGACCTCCTAGGAGCCTCTTGCTAGCAGCGTTGTCATGGAGACTCACTGACAGCTACAGCCCTCTCTGTCTGTAAAGGTTAAAGAACTCTGGCTAAGCAGCTGTTGGTAGGACCTTCCTAAAGCTATTTCCGGTTAGCAACATGCTAACGGTTAGCCGCTAGCATGGCTGTGTTCAGTATCACCGGGTGATGTTACTCTGTTAGTTTGGTTGAAATCCTGTACTGAGAAGTGCCTAAAAAGGGAGAAAATCCTAAAATTCACCAAATCTGTCAAGCAGAAGTTTGTACAGGCTTCCTAGACTTAATTCCGGTTAGCAACATGCTAACCGTTAGCCGCTAACATGGTTGTGTATGGTATCACTGGGTGAGTGTACTCTGTCAGTTTGGTCCAAATCCTGTACTGGGATGTGCCTCAAATAGGGAGAAAAAACGTCATTTATAACGTTGCCATGGTAACTCAAAATGGTGGGTGGTACAAAAAATACTTCATGGGATCAGCACACATGTTTTGATATTCACACTGTGAGGATTATAATACAAAACTCCAAGTTTTCCATACCGGGAATCGATCCCACGACCTCTTGCATGCAAAGCCTGCACTTTCCATCTGTGCTACACTGTAGCGCCATATATGGGCATGCAGTATTGGAAACATAAGTGGTTTGATCCAAAATGGCACCGAAAACTGACACATGGCTGAAAGTCACATGGAAATTTTAAAATGTTAAGAGGAAGTGACTGTGCGAATTTCAGATTTCTACATTAATCACAGCCACTGCAGTGAGCGATGAAAGTTGCCATTGTATCTCAATGGAGCGTCTAGCTCTGGCCCTCAGAGTTCCGTCGTCATGGAAACTCACTCACACACCTGCAGCGGCAGAAGTGCAGACACTTTGGTCACAATAAGTCCCATTGGATTATAATGGAGAACTTTGCCTCGAACAACGCACGATTTCTCCGGAACCGTAAATGGTAGAGACGTAATTTTTTCTGTGTTTATTTCGTAAAGGATAGGGGAAGAAGACTTGCTATCGGTTTTTGCTGGAAAAAGTTTAATAAAGGCGTAAAAAATTATGATCTAAAGGACATTTTTATGAAATTTCAGAAATCCTCTGAAAATGGTCCCGAACAAATCGCTCTGGCTAAAAAAGTATAAGAGATATCAAAATAATTCTTTCACTGTGAGTATCAGCAGGCTTTTGATGACCATGTAGCTCATTTTCATATTTTTACAAAAATCGGTGTAGGCACAGCGACGATGTAAAAAAGTGGATGATGTGGGAAAATGCAGCTCCAAAGCGATTTCAGGATTTTGCACATTCGCTACTCCCGAACAAATTGTTCCTCTGGAAAAACCGTAACAGTTATCCACAAAATTCATTTTTCTTGAGTGCCAGAAGGGTTGGGACATTCATGTGTGAAAGTCTCATGTCTGTACATAAAACGGTTTAGGAGTAGTGACGATGCGAAAACATGTGATGTTTTGGATTTTTAGACGTCATTTTTCAAAACCGCTCCATAGGAAATGAATGGGGGAGGTTTCGGGTTTGTGTCGGTCTGAGGTGATTTGCGAAAAATCTATAAATGCCAGACCAATGAGGGTTACATTTCCCGAATCCTGACAAAAATACCTACGTTTTGATGTATAATTTGTCTACGTAGAGTGAAAATTGAGCGAGAAAGGTCAAGTTGTTCGGAGTTTTGAAATCTTTAAAAAAGTTAGAGTGGGCCACTCTAGCGGTTGGAGAATTCCGTCATTGACTTTCATTGTAAACGATGATTTCGCTGATTTTCGGACATGAGCTTTGAGGAGTAACTGTGAAGAGACGATAAAAGATATCCACATCCCGTTTTCACTTCTGAGTAGGTCACAGATATATCTACAAACTGGAAGTTAAACGGTGTTTGTAGGTGAAAGCATGGCGACACAGTACAGCTTTGAAAATGGTCCTTTTGAGGGTTTTTTGAGGCTTTCTTTCTCCCCGACTCCATTCATTCCTATGGGTTTTTTGGGGGTGGTTTTTCGCTAATTTTGTTGCCATGGTAACTCGAAATCCCAATAAAAGTAGTAGCACACATCTCGAGATCAAGCCACAGGTTTTGATGCCTATATTGTGGGGGTGCACGCTATGGTTCGGGCCCCATTAATCGTGAAGGAAGAAAAAATAAAGAATATTAATAATAACTAGAAAAATTTCTGAAGAAATTTAGCAAGGCGCCTGCCACTTGGTGCGTACCGTACCGTCAGAATAGCAACAGGAAGTAACACTGCGAATTTCAGGTTCCTACGGTCTTCACAGCCCTCGCAGCGGCTGTTGAAAGGTGCCATGTTAAGTCAATGGACCTCCTAGGAGCCTCTTGCTAGCAGCGTTGTCATGGAGACTCACTGACAGCTACAGCCCTCTCTGTCTGTAAAGGTTGAAGAACTCTGGCTAAGCAGCTGTTGGTAGGACCTTCCTAAAGCTATTTCCGGTTAGCAACATGCTAACGGTTAGCCGCTAGCATGGCTGTGTTCAGTATCACCGGGTGATGTTACTCTGTTAGTTTGGTTGAAATCCTGTACTGAGAAGTGCCTAAAAAGGGAGAAAATCCTAAAATTCACCAAATCTGTCAAGCAGAAGTTTGTACAGGCTTCCTAGAGCTAATTCCGGTTAGCAACATGCTAACCGTTAGCCGCTAACATGGTTGTGTATGGTATCACTGGGTGAGTGTACTCTGTCAGTTTGGTCCAATCCTGTACTGGGATGTGCCTCAAATAGGGAGAAAAAAACGTCATTTATAACGTTGCCATGGTAACTCAAAATGGCGGGTGGTACAATAAAATACTTCATGGGATCAGCACACATGTTTTGATATTCACACTGTGAGGATTATAATACAAAACTCCAAGTTTTCCATACCGGGAATCGATCCCACGACCTCTTGCATGCAAAGCCTGCACTTTCCATCTGTGCTACACTGTAGCGCCATATATGGGCATGCATTATTGGAAACATAAGTGGTTTGATCCAAAATGGCACAGAAAACTGACACATGGCTGAAAGTCACATGGAAATTTTAAAATGTTAAGAGGAAAGTGACTGTGCGAATTTCAGATTTCTACATTAATCACAGCCACTGCAGTGAGCGATGAAAGTTGCCATTGTATCTCAATGGAGCGTCTAGCTCTGGCCCTCGGAGTTCCGTCGTCATGGAAACTCACTCACACACCTGCAGCGGCCGAAGTGCAGACACTTTGGTCACAATAAGTCCCATTGGATTATAATGGAGAACTTTGCCTCGAACAACGCACGATTTCTCCGGAACCGTAAATGGTAGAGACGTAATTTTTTCTGTGTTTATTTCGTAACGGATAGGGGAAGAAGACTTGCTATCGGTTTTTGCTGGAAAAAGTTAATAAAGGCGTAAAAAATTATGATCTAAAGGACATTTTTATGAAATTTCAGAAATCCTCTGAAAATGGTCCCGAACAAATGGCTCTGGCTAAAAAAGTATAAGAGATATCAAAATAATTCTTTCACTGTGGAGTATCAGCAGGCTTTTGATGACCATGTAGCTCATTTTCATATTTTTACAAAAATCGGTGTGTAGGCACAGCGACGATTGTAAAAAAGTGGATGATGTGGGAAAATGCAGCTCCAAAGCGACTTCAGGATTTTGCACATTCGCTACTCCCGAACAAATTGTTCCTGTGGAAAAAACGTAACAGTTATCCACAAAATTCATTTTTCTTGAGTGCCAGAAAGGGTTGGGACATTCATGTGTGAAAGTCTCATGCCTGTAAATAAAACGGTTTAGGAGTAGTGACGATGCAAAAACATTGTGATGTTTGGATTTTCAGACGTCATTTTTCAAAACCGCTCCATAGGAAATGAATGGGGGAGGTTTCGGGTTTGTGTCGGTCTGAGGTGATTTGCGAAAAATCTATAAATGCCACACCAATGAGGGTTACATTTCCCGAATCCTGACAAAATTTCCTACGTTTTGATGTATAATTTGTCTACATAGAGTGAAAATTGAGCGAGTAAGGTCAAGTTGTTTGGAGTTTTGAAATCTTTAAAAAAGCTAGAGTGGGCCACTCTAGCGGTTGGGAGAATTCCGTCATTGACTTCATTGTAAACGATGATTTCGCTAATTTTTGGACATGAGCTTTGAGGAGTAACTGTGAGGAGACGATTAAAAGATATCCACATCCCGTTTTCACTTCTGAGTAGGTCACAGATATATCTACAAACTGGAAGTTAAACGGTGTTCGTAGGTAAAAGCATGACGACACAGTACTGCTTTGAAAACGGTCATTTTGAGACTTTTTTTTAGGCTTTCTTTCTACCCGATACATTGATCCCTATGGGGTTGTTTGGGGGTGGTTTTTTCGCTTATTTTGTTGCCATGGTAACTCGAAACCCCAAAAACAGTAGTAGCACACATCTCGAGACCGAGCCGCACGTTTTTATACCTCAATTGTGGGGGTGCACGCTACGGTTCGGGCCGCATTAATCGTGAAGGAAGAATAAGTAAAGAATAACTAGAAAAATTTCTGAAGAAATTTAGCAAGGCGCCTGCCACTTGGTGCGTACGTACCGTCAGAAATAGCAACAGGAAGTAACACTGCGAATTTCAGGTTTCCTACGGTCTTCACAGCCCTCGCAGCGGCTGTTGAAAGGTGCCATGTTAAGTCAATGGACCTCCTAGGAGCCTCTTGCTAGCAGCGTTGTCATGGAGACTCAATGACAGCTACAGCCCTCTCTGTCTGTAAAGGTTGAAGAATCTAGGGCTAAGCAGCTGTTGGTAGGACCTTCCTAAAGCTATTTCCGGTTAGCAACATGCTAACGATTAGCCGCTAGCATGGGCTGTGTTCAGTATCACCGGGTGATGTTACTATGTTAGTTGGTTGAAATCCTGTTACTGAGAAGTGCTAAAAAGGGGAGAAAAATCCTAAAACTCATCCCAAATCTGTCAAGCCAGAAGTTTGTACAGGCTTCTAGAGCTAATTC
>NW_023397177.1:0-58648 GCF_011125445.2 Fundulus heteroclitus | reverse complement strand
AGTGCCTCAAAAAGGGGTGACAATATTTAATGTCACCAAAGTGACCAAAGTTCATGGGTCAGATTGGCCTCCTTTAGCACTCAGCCTCACCAAATCTGGCAAGAAACTCAACATTTGACCAAATGGTCAGTAGTAGTAGGCCATTTCCCACAGGTGGGTGGTGCTGTATGGCCAATTGGGTGTGTCTGGGCATCATGTCAGCGTACTGTTGGAAGCAAGGCCCAATCGGGAAAGCATGTGACATCCAAAATGGGACAGAAAAGTGAAATATCGTTGAAAGTCACTGAAAAATTTAAAAATGTCAAGAGGGAAAGTGAGTGCGAATTTCAGAGTGCTGACATTAATCATAGCCCGCTGCAGCAGGCGTCGATCGAAAGTTGCCATTGTATCTCAATGGAGATTCTCCCTCTGGCCCTCAGAGTTCCGTTGTCATGGAAACTCACTGACACAGCTGCTGCAGCGGCCAGTCTCCCGAAGTGCAGAGACTTGTCAGACTCTGCCTCATTGAAATAGAATGGAGACTTTGCCTCAAACAACGGCCCCAATCTCCTGTTCTGTAAATGGTAGAAGGACATAGAGAAATAATTTTTTCAGCGTTTAGTTCGTAACGGATAGGAGAAACAAGAAAAACTATCGGTTTTTGCTAGAAATATTTTAATTGAGGCGTAAAAAATTATGATATAAAGAGGATTTTTATGAAAAATTTGAGAAATCCTCTACAAACGGTCCCGAACAAATCGCTGTAGCTGAAAAAGTATAAGAGATATCAAAATAATTCTTTCACTCTGAGTATCAGCAGGCTTTTGAGGACTAGTGTAGTTTTTAGGTTTGTACAAAAATCGTTGTAGGCACAGCGACGATGTAAAAAATGGTTGATGTGGAAGAATGAAGCTCCAAAGCGTTTTAAGGATTTTGCACATTCGCTACTCCCGAACAAATTGTTCCTGCGGAAAAACCGTAACAGTTATCCACAAAATTCCTTTTTATGAGTGCCAGAAGGGTCGGGACATTCATGTGTGAAAGTCTCATGTGTACATAAAACGGTTTAGGAGTAGCGACGATGTAGAAAAGTGCCTCATTTGGGGAGATTGAAGTCTGATCCTGTTTTTTGCATTTTCCTAAACGCTACTCCCGAACAAATTGTTCCTGCGGCAAAACCGTACATTTATCGACAAAATTTCTTCTTTTGTGAGCGCAGCCAGAAGAGTCGGACATCGAATGTGTGACAAGTCTTCGTGCCTGTACATGAAACGGTTTAGGAGTAGTGACGATGTAAATACATGTGATTGTTTTGGATTTCCAGGTGTCATTTTTTGAAAACCGTCTCAATAGGAAATGAATGGGAAGGTTTCGGGTTCAGTGTCGGCTCTGAGGTGATTTCGCGAAAAATCTATAATCCCACACCAATGATGGTTACTTTTTCACGAATCCAGACAAAAATTCCTACGTTTTGATGTATAATTTATGTGGATAGGTTGAAATTGAGCGAGTGAGAAGAAGTTGTTCGGAGAAGAAGATTTGTTGAATTTCTAGAGTGCGCACTCTAACAGAGGCTCCTTGACAACCATCAGCAACGGCTATGTTATTTGCTGAATTTCTTGAAAAGCCAAATTATTTTAAGGAGGTACTATATGAAAATGGTAAAGATATGAAAAAGCTGAACTATACCATACTAGCTGAAAGATATCACTACATTTTAAAAGTTGAATGGCGTTTTCTAGCTGAAAGTAGGCTGAAGCAGTAAAGCTGTCAAAAAGCTGAAATATTTGAAGAATTTGAAGGATTCTCCATTCATTTGAATGAGAGCAAAAAAGTTACAAAAAGTTGAATATTTTAAATATTATAAAAGTTATAATTACCAAAAGTCTTAGCAGTAATGTCCTGAAGGAGCTGAACGTTTTGATACCAGAATGGTTGAAATCGGTTGAAAAAATGCAGAAGTAGTTAGAAGTCAGAAAACGTACGGAATAATAATAATAATAACTAGAAAAGGCTGTTCCTGCGAAACAGCAGTGAGAATGCTAATCTGCAGAATGATTGAGCAGAAGATGCAGAAAACATTGAAATCAGATTTGAAGAATTTGAAAAAGTTTGAAGAATTGAAAGAAATAGAAGAATTTGAAGGATTTTGAAGTTTGAAAAAATTTGAAATTTGAAGAATTTGAAAAATTTGAAGAAATTTGGAGAATTTGAAAAAGTTTGAAGGAATTTGAAAAATTTGAAGAAATTTGAAATATTTAAAAATTTTCAAAAAATTTGAAGGAATTTGAAAAATTTGAAGAATTTGACAACTTGAAGAATTTAAAAAATTTAGATGAAATTTAGAGAATTGAACAAATTTGAAGGAATTTGAAAATTTGAAAAATTTAAAAATTGAAGAATTTGAAGATTAAGAACAACTAAAAAAATTCTGAAGAAATTTAGCAAGGCGCCTGCCTCGTGGTACCGTCAAAAATACTAACGGGGAGTAACACTGCGAATTTCAGCTTCCTACGGTCTTCACAGCACCCACAGTGCCCTTCGAAAGGTGCCATGTTAAGTCAATGGACCTCCTAGAAGCCTCTGGCTAAAAGGGTTGTCATGGAGACTCCCTCACAGCTGTAGCCCTCTATTTGTCTGTAAAGGCAGACAAATAGAGTCAGAGGCAGTTCAGTATCACCGGGTGATTGTATTCTGTCAGTTTGGTCCAAATCCTGTACTGGGAAGTGCCTCAAAAAGGGAGGCCAATACTTAATGTCACCAAACGTGACCAAAGTTCATGGGTCAGATTGGCCTCCTTTAGCAACTCAGCCTCACCACATCTGGGCCAAGAACTCAACAATTGACCAAAATGGTCAGTAGCGCCATTTACCACATGTGGGGGGTGCTGTATTGGCCAATTGGGTCGTGTCTGGGCATCATGCCAGGTCCTGTTGGAAGCAAAGGCCCAATAGGAAAGCATGTGACATCTAAAATGGGACAGAAAACTGACACATGGCTGAAAGTCACTTGAAAATTTTAAAATGTTAAGAGGAAGTGACTGTGCGAATTTCAGGCTCCTACATTAATCACAGCCACTGCAGTGGATGTTGAAAGTTGCTATTCTATCCGAATGGAGCGTGTCCCTCTGGCCCTCAGAGTTCCGTCGTCATGGAAACTCACTGACACAGCTGCAGCGGCCAGTCTCCCGAAGTGCAGAGACTTTGTCAGACTCTGCCTCATTGAAATAGAATGGAGAACTTTGCCTCAAACAACGCTCCATATCTCCTGTTCTGTAAATGGTAGAGACATAATTTTTTCAGCGTTTAGTTCGAAACGGATAGGAGAACAAGAAAAACTATCGGTTTTTGATAGAAATATTTTAATTTAGGCGTAAAAAATTATGATATAAAGAGGATTTTTATGAAATTTGAGAATCCTCTACAAACGGTCCCGAACAAATCGCTGTAGCTGAAAAAGTATAAGAGATATCAAAATAATTCTTTCACTCTGAGTATCAGCAGGCTTTTGAGGACTATGGAGTTCATTTTTAGGTTTGTACAACAATCGGTGTAGGCACAGCGACGATGTAAAAAGTGGATGATGTGGAAGAATGAAGCTCCAAAGCGGTTTTAAGGATTTTGCACATTCGCTACTTCCCGAACAAATTGTTCCTGCGGAAAAACCGTAACAGTTATCCACAAAATTCCTTTTTTATGAGTGCCAGAAGGGTCGGGACATTCATGTGTGAAAGTCTCATGCCTGTACATAAAACGGTTTAGGAGTAGCGACGATGTAGAAAAGTGCCTCATTTGGGGAGATTGAAGTCTGATCCTGTTTTAGCATTTTCCCAAAACGCTACTCCCGAACAAATTGTTCCTGCGGCAAAACCGTAACATTTATCGACAAAAATTTCTCTTTTGTGAGCGCCAGAAGGGTCTGGACATGAATGTGTGAAAGTCTCGTGCCTGTACATGAAACGGTTTAGGAGTAGTGACGATGTAAATACATGTGATGTTTTGGATTTCCAGGTGTCATTTTTGAAAACCGCTCCATAGGAAATGAATGGGGAAGGTTTCGGGTTAGTGTCGCTCTGAGGTGATTTGCGAAAAATCTATAAATCCCACACCAATGACGGTTACATTTTCCGAATCCAGACAGAAATTCCTACGTTTTGATGTATAATTTATGTGGATAGGTTGAAAATTGAGCGAGTGAGAAGAAGTTGTTCGGAGAAGAAGAATTTGTTGAATTTCTAGAGTGCGCACTCTAACAGAGGCTCCTTGACAACCATAGCAACGCATGTTATTTGCTGAATTTCTTGAAAAGCCAAAATTATTTTAAGGAGGTACTATATGAAAATGGTAAAAGATATGAAAAAGCTGAACTATACCATAATAGCTGAAAGATATCACTACATTTTAAAAGTTGAATGGCGTTTCTAGCTGAAAGTAGGCTGAAGCAGTAAACTGTCAAAAAGCTGAAATATTTGAAGAATTTGAAGGATTCTCCATTCATTTGAATGAGACCAAAACAGTTACAAAAAGTTGAATATTTTAAATATTATAAAAGTTATAATTACCAAAAGTCTTAGCAGTAATGTCCTGAAGGAGCTGAACGTTTTGATACCAGAATGGTTGAAATCGGTTGAAAAATGCGGAACGAGTTAGGCGTCGAAAAACGTACGGAATAATAATAATAAAAAGTAAAGAAAAACAGGAAAACAATAAGTGAGAATGCTGTATAGCATTCTCACTTGATAATAATAATAAATAATAACTAGAAAAGGCTGTTCCTGCGAAACAGCAGTGAGAATGCTAATCTGCAGAATGATTGAGCAGAAGATGCAGAAAACATTGAAATCAGATTTGAAGAATTTGAAAAAATTTTAAAATTTTAAGGGATTTGAAGAATTTGAAAAAGTTTGAAGAATTGAAAGAAATGGAATTTGACAAATTTGAAGAATTTAAAAATTTTGAAGAAATTTGGAGAATTTGAACAAATTTAAAGGAATTTGAAAAATTTGAAAAATTTAAAAAAAATTGAAGAATTTGAAGATTAAGAACAACTAAAAAAATTCTGAAGAAATTTAGCAAGGCGCCTGCCTCGTGGTACCGTCAAAAATACTAACGGGGAGTAACACTGCGAATTTCAGCTTCCTACGGTCTTCACAGCACCCGCAGTGCCCTTCGAAAGGTGCCATGTTAAGTCAATGGACCTCCTAGAAGCCTCTGGCTAAAAGGGTTGTCATGGAGACTCCCTCACAGCTGTAGCCCTCTATTTGTCTGTAAAGGCAGAACAACCCCGGCTAAGCAGAAGTTGGTAGGACCTTTCTAAAGCTACTTCTGGTTAGCAACATGCTAACCGTTAGCCGCTAGCATGGTTGTGTTCAGTATCACCGGGTGATTGTACTCTGTCAGTTTGGTCCAAATCCTGTACTGGGAAGTGCCTCAAAAAGGGGTGCCAATACTTAATGTCACCAAACGTGACCAAAGTTCATGGGTCAGATTGGCCTCCTTTAGCAACTCCGCCTCACCACATCTGGGCCAAGAACTCAACATTTGACCAAAATGGTCAGTAGCGCCATTTCCCACATGTGGGGGGTGCTGTATTGGCCAATTGGGTCGTATCTGGGCATCATGCCAGGTCCTGTTGGAAGCAAAGGCCCAATAGGAAAGCATGTGACATCCAAAATGGGACAGAAAACTGACACATGGCTGAAAGTCACTTGAAAATTTTAAAATGTTAAGAGGAAGTGACTGTGCGAATTTCAGGCTCCTACATTAATCACAGCCACTGCAGTGGATGTTGAAAGTTGCTATTCTATCCGAATGGAGCGTGTCCCTCTGGCCCTCAGAGTTCCGTCGTCATGGAAACTCACTGACACAGCTGCAGCGGCCAGTCTCCCGAAGTGCAGAGACTTTGTCAGACTCTGCCTCATTGAAATAGAATGGAGAACTTTGCCTCAAACAACGCTCCATATCTCCTGTTCTGTAAATGGTAGAGACATAATTTTTTCAGCGTTTAGTTCGTAACGGATAGGAGAACAAGAAAAACTATCGGTTTTTGCTAGAAATATTTTAATTTAGGCGTAAAAAATTATGATATAAAGAGGATTTTTATGAAATTTGAGAAATCCTCTACAAACGGTCCCGAACAAATCGCTGTAGCTGAAAAAGTATAAGAGATATCAAAATAATTCTTTCACTCTGAGTATCAGCAGGCTTTTGAGGACTATGGAGTTAATTTTTAGGTTTGTACAAAAATCGGTGTAGGCACAGCGACGATGTAAAAAGTGGATGATGTGGAAGAATGAAGCTCCAAAGCGTTTTAAGGATTTTGCACATTCGCTACTTCCCGAACAAATTGTTCCTGCGGAAAAACCGTAACAGTTATCCACAAAATTCCTTTTTTATGAGTGCCAGAAGGGTCGGGACATTCATGTGTGAAAGTCTCATGCCTGTACATCAAACGGTTTAGGAGTAGCGACGATGTAGAAAAGTGCCTCATTTGGGGAGATTGAAGTCTGATCCTGTTTTAGCATTTTCCCAAAACGCTACTCCAGAACAAATTGTTCCTGCGGCAAAACCGTAACATTTATCGACAAAATTTCTCTTTTGTGAGCGCCAGAAGGGTCGGGACATGAATGTGTGAAAGTCTCATGCCTCTACATGAAACGGTTTAGGAGTAGCGACGATGCGAAAACATGTGATGTTTTGGATTTCCAGGTGTCATTTTTGAAAACCGCTCCATAGAAAATGAATTGGAAAGGTTTTGGGTTAGTGTCGCTCTGAGGTGATTTGCGAAAAATCTATAAATCCCACACCAATGATGGTTACATTTTACGAATCCAGACAAAAATTCCTACGTTTTGATGTATAATTTGTGTGGATAGAGTGAAATTTGAGCGAGTGAGAAGAAGTTGTTCGGAGAAGAAGAATTTGTTAAATTTCCAGAGTGCGCACTCTAAACGAGGCTCCTTGACGACCATAGCAACGCATGTTATTTGCTGAATTTCTTGAAAAGCCAAAATTATTTTAAAGACGTACTATACGAAAATGGTGAAAGATATGAAAAAGCTGAAACATACCATAATAGCCAAAAGATATCACTACGTTTTAAAAGTTGAATGGTGTTTATAGGTGAAAGTAGGCTGAAGCAGTAAGATGACAAAAAGTTGAAATATTTGAAGAATTTGAAGGATTTTCCATTCATTTTCAATGAGAGCAAAAAACGCACAAAAAGTTAAATATTTTAAATATTATAAAAGTTATAATTACAAAAAGACATAGCAGTAATGTCGTGAACGAGCTGAACGTTTTGATACGAAAATTGTTTAAATCGGTTGAAGTATGCAGGAGTAGTTAGATGCCGAAAAACGTACGGAATAATAATCAAGACCTGAAGGAACTTAATAAGTGAGAATGCTGTATAGCATTCTCACTTGATAAAAATAAAGAAAAACAGGAAAACAATAAGTGAGAATGCTGTATAGCATTCTCACTTGATAATAATAAAAATAAAGAAAAACAGGAAAACAATAAGTGAGAATGCTGTATAGCATTCTCACTTGATAATAAAAATAAAGAAAAACAGGAAAACAATAAGTGAGAATGCTGTATAGCATTCTCACTTGATAAGTAAAATGTTCTTAAAATGAATGTATTTGTCCTTGATTTGAGCAGGTAAATCAGACTATTTGCCAATTGAATAAGAATTTTGCACTTAAAATAGGAACAATTCATCTCCATCATCTTATTTCAAGTGCAGGATGTCTAATTATCTTATTTTAGGGGTCAAAATACTCATTCCATTGGCAGATAATCCATTTTACCTACTCAAATCAAGGATAAACACACTAACTTACTTACTTATTTTTTAGATCCATTTTTGCAGTGTAGGAGGTATGCCTACTTTCATACTTTCGTGATGACACAAGTCCTAAAACTTGTTTAGAGAAGAAATCTGTGCATTTCCTACATTTTCTCTGTCTGGTGTCTGTTTTGTGTTCACGTTTTTCCTCTCGGCGTTGTTTCCAGGCCAGCATGTGGCCCCTCCATCCCCCTGGTGGTGCCTCAGGCCACGCTGGGCACCGCCATGGGCCTGGCCACCTCCATACAGATGGTCGGGATCGGCGTGTCCAACCTGATCGTTGGACAGATCCTGGGCACCAAGTCGAGGTAATTAAATGCTGAGGTGATCGCCGCTCGGTTTGTTTTTGATTTAACAGATTTCGCCGCTTCCGTCTTGCAGCGAGGCTAAGATCCCGCTGTGGCGCTGGCAGAGGATGATGATCTTTATGTTGGCAAACACCGTCTGCTGCATCGTGACGTCCGTGTTGCTCAACGTCGCTGACCACAGACAGGTCAGACATCTCTGAGGTCCGGTTTATGAATCCTGCAGCGCAGAGCTTAACCCGGCTGTATGTTAACGTTTCTGCAGGGCGGCACTCTGAACAAGACCACCAAGAGGTCGGAGCAGGCAGAGGGAGACTCGGAGCGAGAGCCGCTCCACCAGGAGGAGAAAGAGGAGGAGGAGGAGGAGGAGGAAAACGGGCCTAAAAGCTCCGATGTGCCGTCTCAGTCTATCAATTCATGAGCTTCTCTCAAACACTAAGTCTAAGAATTACAACCTGCAACCCGCTGTGCCTCAAATTACAGCCAATAAGTGAAACTGTTATTTTTCTCACACCAGTCGATGCATCAGTGTTGCAGAAATGATTATTCTTTGGAGTATTGTGCAATTCTTTTTTTTAACTTGTTTTAATTTTCAGAACAGTATTGAGACTTTTTTTTAACTTTATGACGTTTTTTTTAGCTGTCGGTATGGATTTAAAGGGACGCTCGTTCATTTTCAATTAAATGAAAGAAAAGAGTTGATTTAATAACGTTTTTAGACTCAAATCAAGTTGTTTGTGACATTTGCTGCCAACTTTTCCCCCACATCAGGTTTTTACATTTAGTTCTTATTTTTTTTATAGGAATTTTCCATTTCGGGGTTTTAAACAGGCTCAATTCTCTGCAATGTGCAACATGGCCACCAGATGGCACTATTCCTTTAAGAAAGAATTATTTAATCTGGTAAAGTTTGGACTTTTAAATCTTTCACAAATTGCTAAAGTGATACCAGCTTTGTAAAGAAATAATAGACATTATTATAAAAATCCAGAATCTAAGTTAGTGCTGTCATTAATTGACTGTGGTCACCATTTATTTATAATTGGAGGCGTTTTGAATTTTATTCTGTATGTGTTAAATGATTGCTTAATTGTGTTCCTGCTAGTTTTTATGAGGTAGGATTGTTAGCGTCTGTGAGCTGCATTTGTAAAAAAGGACAAAACGTACAATTCAAATCAGAATTGTAGTCAGAATCAAATCAGATCAAATAAATAAGAAGTGATGAGCACAGGAGGCACTCCCAAAGCAGAGCTTCTCCTAAATGTTAAAGATGTCCACCCAGTGTCGTACAGGGTCCGTTTCAGCTTCCTGTCACATCCTAAGTGCTTAAATAGACCTTTCTTCTTTCTTTTTACTAAAACGCTCCTTCAGTCCTGAGCGTGGCTGAGGAGACCAAACCTTTTACGTTGTTGGCAGGAACTTTTAGGAGCTGCACTACAAAAAGGTGAAATTTTCTTGAAATCTGTGTATTTTTCCTTGATTTGAGCAAATAAATAAGACTATTTGCCAATGGAATAAGATTTTTACAATTCATCTCCATCATCATTTCAAGTGCAGGATATCTCATTATCTTATTTTAGGGGTAAAAATACTCATTCCATTGGCAAATAATTCTATTTAGCTCCTCAAATCAAGGACAAATACACTAATTTCAAGAGAATTTACTTAGTTCCCTTTTTTGCGGTGCGTGGCTCACTGACCTGGCCTGTAAATACGCCACAAGAACAGAGACTTGTTTTTTTACAGGAGGTGGCAGGAACTGAGCTCTTTCTGGCCGGGATGCTTCATACTTCACAGGAACTCGAGTACCTAAAAAAAGTCCTACTAGGTCCCTCCCGCCTGCCGCCTTGTTTATCAGGGACGTAACCACAAAGAAAACCCGTTCTGCACAGAGATCTGCCCAGAAAGCAACAATCTTTGTCTGTTTTTCTGGCGTTTGGATTGACCTTTAGTCTGATGCTTCTTAGAACTAATGAAGCGTTTTGGGTGAAACGTCGTCAAGTGCAGTTACCTCCTATATAGGCGCTTAAATCACCTCCTGGATGACTGAGAAGCTACATGCTTCCTGTCGGACTGTATCGGTGCGCCATCTTGGCCCATTAAGCATCTGCAGCTCATAAATTACTCGTATGTTCTGACTGACGAAGCCCCGATTCCCCGTTTTCTAGCTGGTGACTGAATCTTCACTTTTTGGGGCGCCTGGATCCGTTAGCCGGTTGGAGGACTGAATGTTTTGTACGTCTGCTGCTGCATTCGTCTTGTCATGTTGACATGGAGCTCCCTCCGCCACTTTTTGTCCTGCAGCGACATCGTCAGCTTGTTTTTGCTTACGTTGATCCTCTAATTTTATGTTTCAAGTGGAGCTGCAATCAGCTCCTCTTTGGGAGTCTGACCACAAATCGCACAAAAAAGTATTTTGTTCCTTTAACTCCAAATAACCTGAATGTGAGACGAATAATTTTTTTTTTCAGTAAAATCAAAGGGGGAGCTATTAATATTTCCATAATACCTACAGTCATACGTTGTATGCTATATGTGCATATCATACTAAATTTATTCCTTCTCCGTGTGGTTTTTATACAAGTTTAAAGGGAAACTTGCTGCTTTTTATGGGGATTTTCACCCATGTTTTAATACCTGAACTAAAGACTGTATGCCTTTATAAATGATTATTTGGTGATTTGTTCTCCTTCAGAGTTTCTGCTGGAATTAAACTCTCACATATTTTCAGCCTACTGCCTCTTCTTCTATTCTAACATTTGTAAATATATTTCTTATATTTATTTAAGTTACAGTTGTAATTTTTTTTTCTTTTTTTTTTCTTTTTTTATTCTGTTTAAACAAGCATAAGCATCAATGGGTCTGTCATCAGGAAGGTCGCCCTGATCACAGATCCCCTCCATCACATCAGCCAGAGGGTCCCTCAGGTCCAAAAAGCCATTTATTCTGCTTCTATTGTTGAACAGTTTAAAAATAAGAAACCGTACTTTTAACAGTCCTTTTATGTTCTAATATTTTTTTTAATGGGTCTTGAAATGTTTATTGTATTTTAAGTGCTGGTATGAAGCACTGTCAAAGAAAAATGTCTCGTTTTCTTTTCCTCGCAGTGATGGAAATGAAACGATGTGGTTTTAGAGGCAGACTCTAAGTTAAGGAAAAAGAAAAGTATAAAAAATTGCTGTAACTGTTGTGGAAAAAGGTTGGCAGTAACCTTTAAAGTAATTTAAAGTATAAAGTAATTCTCTACTCTTCCCACCTGAAGTTACGCAACGAAAGAAGAGAATTCATAATTTTATCAAAAAATACACCAGACACACGACCAGTTTACGTAAAAGTGATTCTTGGTTTTTATTCACAATCTTGGGTAAATATTGCCTCAGGAAGTACGGAGCCTTGTTCTAACGTTACCTGTCCCAGGTGTACCCGCCTTTCTCCCAGTAACTGCTGGAGATGAGCTCACTGCAAAAAACAGGCCTAAAAATAAGTTACAAGTTTCTTGAAACGAGTGTATTTGTACTTTATTTGAGCAGGTAAATAATATAATCTGCCAATGGAATAAGATTTTTGCACTTAAAATAGGAAGAAATCATCTCCATCAACTTATTTTAATTGCAGTATATCTAATTATCTTATTTTAAGGGTAAAATTACTCTTTCCATTGGCAGATAATCTCATTTACCTGCTCAAATCATGGACAAATACACTCATTTCAAGTAAATTGTACTTATTTCTAGTTCTGTTTTTGCAGTGCTGTCTTATTCAGCAGATGTCATGGAAGAGAGATGGATGCAAAAATCTTGGTTTCAAAGTCTTTATTTTGTAAAGGAGATTGGAAATGTGAGCTACTGCTGCCTGAATTTGGTGTTTTATTGCCGTGTCACTTATTTCTTTTTAAATACCAGTATTTGCTCATAATTGTGTGTTTTTGTCAATCTTATTCCATTGTTTTGTACAATTAAATCAGATGTTACGATCAAAGAGTTGCTCAGAACTGGAGCAGCGCTTTTACCAAATTCTTTTGTTTGGACACGGAAAGCCTTCAGTAAAGTTAGTGAAGCTTCTTGCTGTGTTTGTCTTGGCCAGTAGGTGGCGCTTTTACAGCATTTGTGTGAAGCATCAGCAGCTTTATGCATTTACTCATAGTATAAAGTGACGTCACATTTGTTATCAGGGTTTTGCGGTGACATTTTTTTTAACACCAATCATTGCATAATTACGCCTCTACAAAAGTTTTTTATAGTCCTTTATCTTTCTTATATTTCATTCTCCTACCATAACAAACTTTAATGGATTTTATGTGATGGACCGACATCAGTTGATGCATAATTGTGTTTTTGAAGGAAAATAATTGACACCAACTGTTTTTATTTTTGAAGTTTGGAGAGCATTTGTATTCAGCTCCCATTTACACCCACAAATAAAACCCCGGTTTAACCTAATTAGCAATTAGGATCCACTTCAGTCTGAATGCAGCTGTTTCCGGTTCTTTCCCCAGATGTGAGTAAAGGAGCTGAGGGATGCTTTAGATCAATGCAGATCCGTGTGTTAGAATGGCCTAGTCAAAGTCCAGACCTCTTAATCCAATTAAACTTTACTTTGTGTTGCTCTATCAAGTAAAACCTTATTAAAACACTTTAAAGTTTGTGTTTTTAACATGATAAAATATCCAAAAGTTCACAGAACATGAATACTTTTGTGAGATTTAGTAAATATTTGTAAGCTGAGAGATCTTTAATGAGTCGGGGAGGTGTGGGAGGTAAAACCAGCAGCATGGCTTCATTTCACATCCATCATGCTGTCACCTACTCCAAGTGTGCAGACTCCTTAAAATACCAGACCGTCCAGATAAATGTTAGCGCACTAAGGAGGGCTTCTTCCAGCTCCCCCCCCCCCTCCCCCCCCCCCCCCCCCCCCCCCCCCCCCCCCCCCCGCCTCATTATTCTGCAACTCAAAAAGACTAAACTTTAATAAAAGACAAAAACAGATTCTGATGTAAGATGGTGACTATTAACAAATTATTTAGTTATTTTTCACGTTTTAGCTCTAAATAAACCAATTAGATACAAAAACACGTTTTTTTTCAGCTTCTGACCAACCACACTGCAAAAAGAGAACTAGAAATAAGTAAAATTTTCTTGAAATTAATGTATTTCACCTGGATTTGAGCAGTTAAATAAGATTATTTGCCAATGGAATGAGAATCTTCACCCCTAAAATAAGATAATTAGATATCCTGCACTTGAAATAAGATGATGTAGATGAATTTTAAGTGTAAAAATCTTATTCCATTGGCAAATAATCTTATTTACCTGCTCAAATCAAAGAAAAATACTCTAATTTCAAGAAATATTTTCTTATTTTTAGCTCTATTTTTGCAGTGCAGGGAGGAGTTAAAAATGTTACGGCACACAGCACTTTAATTATACAGTGTCTAAATTGATCAAAGTCCTGACTGCCCTTGAGCAATGCTTCAACCCCCCAGCTTAATCCCTCTGCTGCTCCTGGTTCCGCTTTGCTTTAAAGTTCTGCTTTCTGCACAAAGCTGGAAAAAAAAGAGAAACCCGTATCTGTTAATGAATTTTCCTGGTTCTGAAGATGAATTACTGGCTGCCCAGCTGTCCATTTATTTAGATCTAATCCAACCAACGATCGGCATCTACCGCAGCTTTGGAGACTATTTTTAAACCCACGAGTAATTTTGTGCCCAATTCAGTTTTCTTACGTGTCTCATTCACTTCTTTGCTGTGTTAAATAATGAGAGTTATGAAGCAAAGAGACTAGAAGGAGGAGAGAAGGTCACCTGAGCCAGACTTCCAGGAGAATTTAAACCCTCCGTTTGCCATGAAGAGAAACCCTAAATATACCTCACCTAATCTGCTTAGGGGGCTTGTGGTAGGAGTTAGTCTTTGTCCTGATGGAGCACACACACACACACACACACACACACATACGCTGACAATGATAAAGAGTCAGAGAGCAGCTTAAAAAGCTGGTGACCAGCAGAGCAGCCCGGCTTCAAACCCACAGTCGCCCTGCAGTCAGGTCCAAAATGAACAGGTCCAACCTCCTCAACCTCAACAGCCTGGGCAAGATCTGCGGCTCGGGCAACAGCGGCGACATGGTGATCCTGGACCGGGTGAAGAGGAAGAACTCCGTGAGGCGCATGTCCATCATCGAGGACGGGCAGCTGGCCGAGGTCCTCTACCTCATCCCCAAACAGTGCATGATGGAGCAGCTGCCCTTCATCAACCCGGACGACTACATCCTCTGTGAGAAGCTGGCCGGGATTCCTGCAGAGGTCTCAGGTACCCAGAGGTTTCCTCGTCTGATCTCGCTGAGTCATCACAAAATTAACTTTATCCCTATGAATGCATCGAAGCATTCAGTAAAGCCCAAAATTCTTAATTACCCGGGTAGATCTGGCTTCTTCTTCTTTTTTTATCCAACCAAAAAATGTGTTTTTCATAGAAAAGGAGATAAAACAATGGAAAAATATATGTTTATTTTAGATTTAATTAAAAACAACATATCAGAAATGATGGATACCCCTCTCAATAGTCAATGTAGAAATGTTAATCAGACCCTTCCCATAACTGCAGGTTTCCTCTGATGTTTTGATTTATCTTTGAGGCTGGAAGACCTCCTTACCATCACCCTCATCTTTAGCTCCCTTCACAGATAATCCATCACTCTTCTGTCACTAAAAGTAATCACTGACATGGGAAAAAAATCTAATCTAAGCAAAAATAATATAAATTAAATGAAAGAATCTAACCCAAGAAACTTGCACTGCAAAAACAGAACTAAAAATAAGTCACATTTTCTTGAAATTGGTGCATTTATCCTTGATTTTAACAGGTAAATAAGATGATCTGCCAATGGAATGAGTATTTCCCCCCCTAAAATAAGATAATTAGACATCCTGCACTTGAAACAAGATGATAGAGATGAGTTGTTCCTGTTTAAAGTGTAAAAATCTCATTCCATTGGGAAATCATCTTATTTACCTGCTAAAATCAAGGACAGATACACCAATTTCAAGAAGATTTTACTTATTTTTAGTTTTGTTTTTGCAGTGTGTCTTTTCTAGAAAACCTATTTTAAGCCCAATTTAGATTAAAAAAACTGAATTTCTGTTCAGTAAATAAGAATATCCATCCTGATGATGCTTGTTTAACCCTTTTAAAGTAACAACCTTTAAGTTTCTATCAGACATGCTTGTGATTAAGCTCACTTTTACGTATTGAAATGTTTAATTTTAATCGTCTGATGTGATATTCTAATCTCAAATGTTTTATTAGCTGCAAGCAGAAAATAACAATTAGCAGAACTAAAGGCTTGAAAAGTAATCAATCCACAATGTGCTTCACTTTGTGAATTGAGCTACTGAAATAAATAAACTTATTCTAATTTATTTAATATGACAGCATCAAAACAAGTCGGACGTTTTTACAATTAAGGCAGGTAAATGTTTCTAGATGCCGGGAGATTTCCTCCCTTTTCAGCACAGATGAGGTCATGGATCAGACAGACAACAGAAATAAACGGCGGTGCAGCTGACCACACATCTATCTATCTATCTATCGAGACTACATGTCACTATGAATGAATGACTTATTTCAATCCAGCGAAGTGTGAAATTTAATACATTCAAACATTTTATATATATATATATATATATATATATATATATATATATATATATATATATATATATATATATATATATATATATATATATATATAATTAACTAAGGTGTAACTATATAATCCTCTAGGGTGGAAGAAACAAACTCATTCAGTAACAAACAATCCAGGTGCGGTGATGTGAATCCACAGATGAATATTTAGTAACTCATTATATGTTAAAATGCTCCGAGATGCTCTGGGCCTGTTCTCTGCCACAGTCTCTGTGAATCCATGACAGTTTCAGCTGTGCTGTATAAATGAACTTAAGTTGAAGGTAGGAGTTTAAAAAAAACTGTGAGGTTTTGCTACTGCAATAAATAAAGCAATCAAATTAGTTTATTCATTCAGCCAATTTACAACACGGAATAGGTTTATTTTAAGGCTTTTTCACATATTTACCAAATATTGAAACTTTATGTAAATATACTGTATTTACAAATATTTTTATGTGTCATGCTGTAACCTATTATAAATACAGCTTGATTTCAGCTCAGTATTTCTAATCTCAGGATGATGCCATGCACATTCATATTGCGCTTGATGATGAATATGACATTCTCCTTGGGATTATCTACAACTTTTACAAAAATAAAGATGTTATTAACATCTTATAGAACATGGCAATGAGTAAAAACCTGCTTAATTACTTTACCACCTGTTGGGCGGTAAAGTAATTAAACCCTTTGTTACTGCTGCTCGTGCTTAAAAATAACTGCTGGACTTACACAGCCATAATATGTTGTTTTGACTCTTTTTTAACTCATTGTTCATAATATTTTAATAAAATATTATAAACAATGAGTTAAAATAGATTAAATAAATAAAATAATTTTATGCTTCCTTTAGGATGCCACTGTACAACTGGCAAACAGGACTACAGATGAAAACTAGCCTTTGGCTAACTCTGGCATGTTACAGGTGTATTGTCATCGACATGCACTGTCCTGGAAAATAAATAAATAAAATTAAACATTCAAGTAAATTGGAACATGCACTGTTGTCAATACTTTTGTCAATAAAGCTTCACGCAAAAAAAAAAACCCTGTTGTTGGCGGTAATGTACAACATTCTCGTTAGCCAACCACCGTTAAAAACATAAATAAATTGAAATTTTAACAAAAAAATGTATATCAATGAAAACAATACAAAAAAAGAAGAAGAAAAAGAAGAGGGAGCGGAATAAGAAAAAAACACGTTTTTGTTGTTGGTTCTGATTTCTAAATGGCGTGATGCGTCATCACGCGCGCTAGATTCGCAAGCGCTCACATCCACATGGTATATAGATCTACGGTTTTCTGACGTAGCCGTTGATTTTTTTCTTCTCCCTGCTAGCTGCAGCAGACGGTTCATGTAAACATCAGCAAAGGATGTGAAGCTGGTATCAAAACGAGCACATTTTGTCTCATTATGGCTCAGCCGGCGGAGAAAGGTGAGTCATGTTGATTATTTCTCTATAATTGTTTCTCATTTAGCGTATTTATGCTAAACCGCGGTGACCCGTAGCCGCAGCAGGACCAAAACACACTTCCCTGGAAAAAGGGTCAGCGAGCATTTAGCCTTTAGAAGCAGCTCATGTGACTTTACCGGAAGTTGCCAAACTGGGATTTAGAGAAAGACACGTTTCTATTAAATTATCTACGATTTATTATTAACAACTTGCTATTTGTAAAACGATAATAAAACAAAGTGGCACAAACTAAATCAAATTGTCTTCAGTTATATTCAAAATATTTTACTGCTAATTCTACATATTATGTCTCTCTTGATTAAATCTACCAGGGATAGAGAGAGCCTGCTCGTCGTGAAATAAAATAAATGTGAAGAATTTCTGTACATTAGACTAATCTCACGTTTATTTTAAGACTTAGTTTTGTTGTTTTTAATGTTTAAATTAAATATACTTCAGCGCCTTGTAAAAGCATTCATGCTCCTTGACCTTCCTCCCATTTTAAGACCCTCCACATTGTTTTTTATTACGTTTAGCCCTGATTAAACAACATTTTGATTATAAAGGTAATAAAATGCTTGTTGAAGCTGTTTTTATGTAATATCTCCATAACATTTAAACTACTGAAAGACACAATAGTCAAATAAATGTTAAACGTTTTCTTCACTAAGGAACTTTTCACAAGATGAGATAGAATAAGAAAATACTTTGTTCCTCTCTCATAAGGTACGTTTTATTGTCACATCTAGGAAGATCTTTTAAAGAAATTATATTTAAAAAAACCCCACTAAAAATAAACATTTTATACAAAATACAGTTACAACAAATACAAACACAATATATCATAAAAGTAGAAATCTATTAGATAAATATGCTGCTGATAAATTTGTACCATTCCACTAAAAATGTCATCATTCTTTTTAGAAAATAGACAAAAAACAAAAACAAAATGTTGTTGTTTTTTTTCATTCAAAAATAAAAATGGTCAAATCCTGTTGTAGTTATCTATAAAACATTTTTTAAACCTTTTTTCAGCGGGTCATGCAGGTTTTGCAGCTCTACTTTTATTCTATGGGTTGTAAAGGTAGCTGACCCTTGAGACAAACCATCACTAAATGAGTGCATAACTGTGAAGTGGAAGGACAATTATACAAGTTTTTCATTATTATTACAAATAACCCTGTTGTTATCCAGGTTTAGGCATTTTTAAGTGTTGTGAATACTTTTGCAGTGTTCAATATATTGCTTTAATTTTCAATTTCATTCATAACGCAACCTTCTCATACCAAAGTGCAATGCAGAATTTAAAGCAATAACCCCGCTGTCATCCTCTCCCCACAAACACAAAAGATCAGAGGTCTGCACGCAAAATTGATTTTACTGAGCGCAGCAGATAGCAGATAAAGAAACGTAGCTTAAAAGATGGGAGTCTACATTCTCTGGTGCTCCAGATGAGGTTCTACAGACGAGGGCCATAAAACTGGAAACAAGCCTCTCCTGTGCTTGCTCTGAAGGACCTCCAGGTCTGCGAGGCGTTCACAAGTTAAAAGTAGCCCTGTAAAATAGGAAGGCCCAAAACCATTTAGACATTTAAAAATTATTAAAGGAATTTTAAAATTGATCCTGAAACCCACTGCGATTTAAAAACAGGTCTAATATATGATCCCTCTTCCAGGTCTGGGTCTGCACACGAGCAGCAGAGCTGACGGCTGGACATATTTTTCTTAGGCAGACCAGAAAGCAGGCCATTGCAATGATCTTAATGACTAGAAATAAAAACAATACATTAGAATGTCAGGTTTCTAGATACGTTTTAAAAAAAATCCTGCTTTGACTATATATATATATATATATATATATATATATATATATATATATATATATATATATATATATATATATATATATATATATATATATATATATATATATATTAGGGCTGGGCAAGTTAACGCGTTAATTTCGCGTTAATTCATTAGACTATTAACGGCGATATTTATTTTATCGCGCATTAACGCATGTTGCTCATATGCTTTCAGTCAGTGTCAGTCAGCTCAGCAGGCGTCACGGCAGCACTCTCCCGCTCCCCCTCCCCTCTCGCACATGGCTCAGCGGCGCCAGCCAATCAGCACGCAGGCTCAGCCTGGCCCACCCACTCAGCTCTCACACAAACTTAACACACAAACAGCTGAGAGAGACCGCAGCAGCGAAAAAACATGAACAGGGGAAGTAGCACCGTTTGGCTTTATTTTAATACGTAAATTAAATTAAGCTGTATGTTTTGTAAAAAGACGGTTCATTTCAGTGGAAACAAAACAAATTTATCTGAGCACGTGAAAAAACATGAAAACGTCGAGCCCCAGAAACGGAGAGAGGAGACGAAACTTCTCTCATTGCCCCAACAGACCCACAGACGTCTCTGACTGAGGCGTTTCAGTCCTCCAGGGAACATCCAGGTAGATCAGTGGATGGATGGATGGATGGATGGATGGATGGATGGATGGATGGATGTTACTGGAGCCCACACATAACATGTAATTAAGACCTTGAAAGAACCCAGTACATATATTAAAAAGTGTTATTTAAGATAAGATGACATTAGCTAATCCTTTTTTTATCCCACGACGGGGAAATTTATAGGATTAAAGCAACAGGCAGGTGCACACAACACAGATAAAATTACATAAGGATTGAAATATATAAGAGGTGGATTAGCGAAAAAACACTGAACATAACATTATTATTATTATTATTATTATTATTATTATTATTATTATAATTATTATTATTATTATTATTATTATTAATATTATTATTATTATTATTATTTAATTGTAATAATAAAATAAAAACCACAAAACCCAAAAGGTCAACAGTTTCATGATACATCAAGCTTAGGGACTGGCTAATATACAGCAGGTCAAAAAAGGCCATATTTTGGCTGCAGTGCTTGCTGTTCTCTTATGAAGAAAATATCAACTAGTGCACTAAATTCAGTAGATGGGTTGAAAATATCCAGTATAAAATAAGTGCTACAAATGTTACAACACTTTTGTTCATATGGCAGCAGAACATTAAAATAAAAGTGCTCTTTACACTACTTTTGAATTCATTCTTGGAGTTTGTAAATACAATGCGATTAATCGCGATTAATCGCGATTAAATATTTTAATCGTTGCCCAGCCCTAATATATATATATATATATATATATATATATTCTCAGAGTGAAAAAGAACCCCTGGTTGTTTGAACAGATTAAGAAACAAGTTTTGTAATCTTTGAAGTCATTTTATTCTTCCTGGTCCGATGATTTAAACTTTATTTCTGTCCTGGTTGAGCTGCAGAAGGTTCTCTGCCATTCAGCTTTTCATAACTAAGATGCAGTTAAAAAGTCTATCGATTGGCTGGGGTTCATAAAACGAAGCAGAGATTATTCTGTGGAAGCTGCTTATTCCATGCATTCTGCTATGACACCACCAGGTGGCAGTATATTTTGGTACATGGGCCAAAAAAAAAAATTTAAACCAAAAATGTTTTACCTGCTCTGCAAAATATGATCTTTTTAAATAAATAATTAAATTAGTCAGCTTTTTTGTAGGAAGTGAATGTGTAAATCATTATAAATCCAAAAACAAAAAAAAGGGTTTTTCTCATTTGTTGCATTAAAAGATGGTCATCCAGTTTGAAAATTATTTTGAATCATTTAATTTGACTCTATCACAATAATAAACTTTATTTTTGGTCCAGCAATATAAGAACAGTATTTGGGTCGGTTGTTCTTTGAAAACGCTTGCAGCAATTAACCAGTTTTAATGCACCAAAGCATAGATGTTAGTATGACATTAAAGATGTTAAAAGTGTGTTTATTAAAAGATTAATACTTGGTGTTGTACTTCACATTTTTAATTGTAGGATTTTAACTTTTCTATAATAATTTTGCCCTGATTAAAAACTAAAATCTTCCATCTGCATCAGCCAGCTGTGCTGGGGAGGCACAAATGGCCCCCAGGCCGCACTTTGGACACGCCTGGTTTAAACTATCAAAGAAACTACAAAATGATTTAAAAAGTGATTTGGGACTTTGGGGCATCAACCAGGACTGACCTGTCCAGTGTTTCCTAAAAACAGACATTCAGTTGAGTTAAAAACTGCATTTTGCTGAAGTGAGAATGCTCGTTTTATGGATTATGGATGTTTTTTGTCTTCTTACGGTAAAAAAATATGACGCCTGCTGTGATTTTCCAGCGTATTACCGCTTCATGGTGCTCTTCTTTAACTGCCTGCTGACTTTCGGCTCCTACTTCTGCTTCGACATCCCCAGCGTCCTGCAGGATCAGTTTCAAGGGGTAAGTTAACGGCCGTGGAAACCTTCCATCCTCATTCATTTACCGTTGGTCTGACTTTATGGTGTTGCAGAACCTCACATGTCCCAATGCAACCGTGATCAATGGGACGGTGGAGTGTGTGGAGGGGCTGGGGATGAGTCCCCAGCAGTACAACCTCCTCTACGCCATCTATGCTTGGACGTAAGCATCGACTCGTTTACACGCGGCGGCGTCTTTTCGCCGTCGGTGAGTTTATCTCTCTCTGTCTGATCACCAGAAATGCGGTGGTGGTGATTCTGGCCGGATTCCTGATCGACAAATTGGGAAACCGATGTGAGTTTGCATGGATTTAAAAAAAATCTGTTTTAGGGCTGAACAATGTAATCGCATTTTCAATATAATCGCGATTTAAAAAAAAAATGCAATTTCCGAATCGCAGTCTGCAATTTTTGGCTATGTAACATTCAGGGAATTAGACACGTCCATTAGCTGTCAGTTAAATGTTTAAAGTGGGTTTGCCTCCACATGGAAGGGAAGACAGTTGCAGCAGTGAGATAATTTAATTTTATTACTTGTTTTAGAGTTTATATAATCATGCATAGCATTAAGTACAGGTCAATCAGTTTAATACATAGACTTGCTTGTTGGTTGCACTTTATGTTCAACAAATCATAAAAAAAAAAAAGAAGTGAAAACTCAAAACCTTGTGTTTGCAGTCGGCGTGTTTCTCTTCTCCTTCCTGTGTGTTCTCGGCTCGTCGCTCTTCGCCCTGGGTTCCCACTTCAGAGGAACTCCCTACCTCCTTCCGCTCATGCTCACCGGCCGCTTGCTCTTCGGCTCAGGCAACGGATCTTTGACCAGTAAGGGCAACACCAACACGTTTAATAATCCCGTCTATGCCAGCGGTTCTTAGAGCCTTCGTCGGTTCCTTCCCTCTCTCTAGTCGTACAGAACCGCATCACGGCCTTCTGGTTCAAAGGGAAGGAGCTGGCTCTGGCGTTCGGCCTCACCCTGGCCTTCTCCCGTCTGGGTTCGGTGCTGAACTTCTTCCTCACCCAGAAGTTTGAGGACAGATACGGCATGCAGTGGACTCTGTGGGGGGGTACGTTGAGAAGGAGCCGAAATGATCGCCTGTTTCTGCCTCCAGATGACGGTTTTTCCTTCCTCCTGTCCTCCAGGGGCGCTGCTGTGCGTGCTCGGCTTCGTTTCTGCCATCGTGGTGAGCGCCCTGGACAAGATCGGGATGAGACAGCTGGGCCTCGACGGAGCCATCCGGGAGGAGTCCCGCAAAGTGGTCAGACTCTCTGATTTATGCCGACATTGATGATTTTGAGCTTTAAAGGCATACTATGCAACATTTTTCAGTTAATTAATGTGTTCCATACCGTTTTGGATGATTAAATGAGTCATTTCAGGTCTAACAAAGGTTTTCTCGGCCGCCCTGGTGGTCTGTGGGGGAAATATCGTTCTTGCAATTGCAAGAGCCCTCGGCCCGCACACACAGAAGTCTTACTTTACGGCGAGAACTCCATGTGTTTTTGCCCTGCCATTCACTATATGCACGCACGAAAGCAACAACAAAGAACCGCGTGTTAACGTCAAATAAACATGCAAGCATATCGAGTTTTATTATTATTATTGGAAGGCTGGAAAATCGTTTTGGCAATAGACCATCAATAGCCTTGGAGATAGTTGAAGAGCTTCAGGCTTTGCCCCCTGTAAAAGGTCACCAGCCAAGGAAGATTGTAGACCTTATACGGGCAGTGGAAAAGGCCTTAAATGATTTAAATGAGTTGGGTGATGTGGGGGCTTTGAGGAATCCATTGATGACAAAGTCCTTGGAGAGTAAATTGCCTGAAGTCTTAAAGAAAGAATGGCTCGTGTTTGCTGCAGAAAAAAGGGGCATAGGAGCTCAGAAGGAACTTGCTCTCATTCTTGAAAAGTCAAGAGGAAATTTATGAGGAATTGGAGCAGTTAAGAGATGAGGAGCCATTCAGGAAAGAACCAAGAAGTCAAGTAAAGCAGGCCAGGACTAAGGCCACCAGGTCTGCTAACCCCCAAGGAGCATGTGCTGTTTGTGGAGAGAGTGGTCACAAGTGGAGGTTGTATCGTTGCAAAACATTTAAGGCTCTGAACATGGCGGAGAAGGAGAAAGCTGTCCGAAGGTTGGGAGCCTGCAAAAACTGTCTTGAAATACATGATGACAGGGATTGCAAGAGCACCTTCCTCTGCAAAAAGGATGGATGTAAAGCAAGAGGGGGTGGCGAACATCATTACCTTTTCTGTCCCAGCTCTGAGAGGAGAGGTTTGCCTAAAGAGAGGCCAAGGTCCAGTCTGATTAGCCGCGAGGGGAAAAAGTGTACTGAAGACCAGGAAGAGTTCCTGACCAAACTTTCCCCAGAGCTGGCTCAGCAATGCCGAAATGTCTTCTGTAATACAGCAGCAAGGACCCTCAACTCCACAGGAAGCAAAAATTTGTTGGAAGAACATGGCCTGCAAGAGTTCCCTGTTATTATGATGATCCTTGAAGTAACTACAAACGCTGGACAGAGGATAGGAACCTTGATAGATCTGGCATCAGACACCAATTACATCACTCATGAGACTGCTGGAGAGTTAAATTTAAAGAGTGAAGATGTGACCCTGGTGGTCCACGGAGTAGGAGGCATGCAAGTTACAGTTGAGACGAAGCAATATCTTTTAAAGATCAGGGTAAGCACCCCAAAGGGCACGCTGAGGTCCCACCAGCTTGTGTGTTATGGGCTGGACAGGATCGCAAACATCCATCACCATGTGCCACTCAGAAAACTGGAAAAGATCTTCCCAGACATTCCCTCCCATGAGCTAACCAGACCCAGACAGATAAAGTTACTTATCAGTCATAAGGAGGGTCAGCTTGTGCCCCAGAAGGTGCGGTCAGTAGGGGATCTAGTTTTGTGGGATGGCCCACTGGGGAAGACTGTGGCAGGCTCTCACCCGGATCTCCTGGAAGAAGCTAGTATTACGGCTCACATGTCAAGAACTCACTTCGCTCGCTCAATGCAAACGGCTGCAGCAAAATACTGGGAGCACACCCACAATAGCAACCACAAGGGCACAGGTCAGCCATGTCAGGTCACCCTGGCCTCCACCTCAGGTACCAGTCATGATTTTCTGGAGTGGTGGAGGTGGGACAGCATTGGTGCTGCCTGTGAGCCCAAGTGTGGGGGGTGCCGATGTGGAAAATGCCAGCCTGGAGGAAAGGAGATGACCCTGGTTGAGGAGCGAGAACTGGAGCTGGTGAGGAGTGGTTTGTCTTATTAAACAGGAGACTACCACTGTGATGAGGCCCATTGGCATGCCAAATATCCTTGGTCTGAGGATACTGCAACATTGCCCAACAATCGGAGAGCTGTAGAGGCAACATTTTTGAGGACTGAGCGGCAGTTGTCGAAGGAGCCGGACTGGAAAGTGGCCTATAGAGCCCAGGTCCATGATATGGTAGAGCGGGGAGCTGCCATTAGGCTGTCAAGAGAGATGGTGGAGAGCTGGACTGGTCCTGTATGGTACGTTAGCCATCTTATTGCACCTAATCCTCACTCAGTCACAACCCCTGTGCGGCTTGTTTGGAATAGCAGCCAAAAATTCAAAGGTCGAAGTCTAAATGATCTTCTCATCAAAGGCCCTGATGTGCTGAACAATATACGTGCTGTCCTCCTAAGGTTCCGCCAAGGTGTCTTTGCCGCTCTAGGAGACATCAAAAAAAATTATAATTCTGTCTGGCTTGAGGACCGAGAGGTGCACCTTCACCGTTTTCTCTGGAGGGACTCCGAAGCAGATGATATTGGCGAATATGCAATAACAAGGGTCAATATTGGTGACAAACCTGCTGGCTGCATCGCTCAAGTTGCTATGCGAGAGACTGCAAGGTTGCCAAAGTTTTCTCACCTTGTGGAGGAGCAGCGTGTGCTGGAAGAAGACACGTATGTAGATGACATACTCACCTCTTGCAACGATCAGGATCAGCTAAATCGTATAACGGCCAACATCGAGCAGATCCTAAAGGAAGGCGGATTTCAGCTGAAACCTTGGGTCTACTCTGGCCAAAGTGGGAGGGGCCCAGAAGGGCCGAAGAGAGTTGGTGCTGCAATCTTTGTCCTCCCAAATCAGCTGTCGTACGAAGACCATAAAGCACTTGGGATGGGCTACAGCCCAGAAGAGGATGAGCTCCATCTTATGGTCTCAGTAAACTTCTCTAAGAAACGGAAGAAGATGAGGTTGGGGGAGAACTTATTAAAAGAGGAGGTGAGACAACGGGCACCAAATCCACTTACCCGACGAGAGCTTCTTAGCCAGGTTTCTGGGCTGTATGACCCACTTGGGCTTGCAACTCCTGTTAAGCAGCAAGGGGCAATTCTGGTTAGGAAAGCTTTTCAAGAAGTGAAGAGCAAAGGCAAGCAAGCAGAAGACACATGGGACACAGCGTTGTCTGATGAACTTCGAGAGGACGCCATTTGCCTGCTGGAAGATTATGCTGAGCTGGGCAACCTGAGATTCCCCAGGGCACTGACACCCCCAGAAGCAGAGGCAGAACCTTGTGGCATTACATTCTCAGACGGCAGTGAGCACTCTTATGGAGCAGTTTTATATCTAAGATGGAGTTGCCATGGAGAGGTTGTTGTACGACTGGTCGAGTCCAAGGCTAAGTTGACTCCACTAGACCATAAAGGAGATGCTGTCAAGGCCGAGATTTGTGGAGCGGTCTATGCTGCCCGCTTAAGGAAGTATTTCCAGGAAAACTGCAAGGTTCCTGTGCAGAGGTGGTACCACCTGGTGGATAGCCAAACTGTCTTGGGCGCTGTCCACCGGGAATGTTACGGGTACCGGACCTTTTTTGCCAACAGGATTGGAGAAATCCAGAGCAGTA
Source organism: Fundulus heteroclitus (assembly GCF_011125445.2). Taxonomy (NCBI): domain Eukaryota; kingdom Metazoa; phylum Chordata; class Actinopteri; order Cyprinodontiformes; family Fundulidae; genus Fundulus; species Fundulus heteroclitus. Next base: position 32,145 of record NW_023397177.1, on the reverse strand, counting down.
CCAGCGCCCAGGATTGGTGGTGGGTCCCAGGGTCACTTAATATAGCAGACATCACCTCAAGAGGTGCTGGGCCTGAGGACTTGGATCTGGGCTCCGAGTGGCAAACTGGGCCCAAATTTCTTTACATGTCTGAGACAGAATGGCCAGTAAAATCAGCAAAAGATGTTGCTGCTGCTGCAAGGGACGGAGTCATTAAGCTGCAGAAGAAGTCCTTTGTAGCTGCACTCACACGAGCCAGGGCAAAAAGGGAAGGAGATCCAAAGTTAAGTCCAGTCAAGTTGGACCTTCACAGGCCCCCCTTTGGAGGCGCAGCCAGAGAGCTCGTGGATGTCAGACGATTTGGCAACTTGAGAAAGCTGTTGAGGACTGTCGCTTTTGTTTGGAGGGTGGCGAAGAGGTTCCTCCAGGCCAAAGCAAAAGGAAGACCAAAGTGGGAGGCAGTACAAACAGCTGGTGTCCCTACAAAGCTAGAGCGTGATGACGCCTTCCGAGACTTATGCCTTGCAGCACAGGAAGGAGTGGTCTTTCCTAGTTCTATCATGGACCGGCTGGTCGTGTATAAGGATAAAGCCAGTGGACTATTGGTGTGTGGAGGGCGAATTCAACACTTCAAAGAAGATCAAGTCAGCATCCCACTCTTACCTCCTGATTCCTGGCTGGGAGTTCTCCTGGCACAACAAAGTCATCAAGAGGGGCATGAAGGTGCTGCTGGAACATTGCTAAGGATGAGAAAGAAGGCTTGGGTTGTGCAAGGGAGGCGACTTGCACAGAAAATTGTCAATAAGTGTATTGTCTGCAGGAAGATGAGAGCACAAGTGTGTCAGCAAGTGATGGGGGACCTACCTATTGAAAGAACAAGGCCTGCTGCACCTTTTCAGTTTACAACAGTCGACATGTTTGGACCCTATTTGGTGAAGGACGATGTTAAAAGAAGAGTGACTATGAAGGCTTGGGGAGTCGTTTTTAGCTGCATGGCAAGCAGAGCTCTTCACGTTGAGTTGGTCAACAGCATGTCCACTGAAAGTTTCCTCATGGCCTATCAAAGGTTCACTGCGCTGAGAGGGCACCCCCAGAAAGTGTGGTCAGATCCTGGGACCAACTTTGTTGGGGCTAAATCTGTGCTTAAAGACCTCTATGAGTTCCTTCAGGCACAAAACGCAGCAGGACTGGAGGAGTATGCAGCGAAGAACGGCACAGGGTGGGCTTGGAAGGTGGTTCCTGCAGATTCTCCGCATCGTAATGGCGCTGCTGAAGCAGCTGTGCGGATTGCAAAAAAGGCCCTTCAGAGCCTGGGAAAAGCTGTTGACCTGACCTTTAGTGAGTTTCTCACTGTTCTCCAATTAGCGGCTAATCTGGCAAATGAGCGTCCCATTGATGCAAAGGTTCAGAGTCAAGAAGACCGCATCCAGTATGTGACACCAAATGCTCTACTGATGGGACGGGCATCTCAACTTGGAGACTTCAGGACGTTCACTTTTGAGAGTTATCCCTATAAAAGACTTAAAGAAATCCAGACACAAGTCGACAAGTTCTGGAGATCTTGGTGCCAGCTCGCTGGCCCAAATCTGTTCATCAGGAGCAAGTGGCACACTGTGGCAAGGAATGTCGCTGTCGGGGACATTGTGTGGCTGTGTGACCAGAATGCTCTGTGAGGTCAGTTTCAGCTTGGAAGAGTTGTTGCTGCGAAACCTGATCACAAGGGGGTCGTAAGGGATGTCGATGTTCTGGTGGCCACAAGACACTACGTGCCCGCTCTGCAGTCTCAAGCAACAATCCAAGGCTCAGTGCCACAGGACCAAAGGAGGAGGCTCAGTGGTACAGTACTTCGCAGGGATGTCAGGTGCCTTGTTGTTCTCCTTCCTGTGGAGGAGCAACTTGGTGAGCTTGGACAGATGTGAGGTTGTGCGACCTTCACTGCGGAAATGCAAGAAGCTCGAGTGGGAGGTGTTGCGCTGACCTGCCAGCACTTTGCCTGAAAGACATTGATTAGGGGTAAATGACACCTGGGAGAGCAGCTGTGCTCATCAGCAGGTATATATCTGAGACACTGCAAACTGACTGGAGAGAAGCAAGGACCCACTGACAAACATTGAAGGGGCAGCCGGTAAGAAAATAAGTTTTATTTAAGATTCCTGCTGCTGTTCCAGAGCTTGATGTGTGATGGTTGCTGTGTTGGAGTCCTGCTTACATGGTTTGTGTACCTGTGAAGGTGGCTGCAGTGAGTTAAAACAAACATGCATTTCACATTGTAAATAATAAGCTTGGGGATATGTGTGATGTGGGTATATATTTGGGCATAGTGCAATATGATGGTGATTTTAGCCAGTGGGATTTGAGGTTAGTTGGTGCATAAAAAAATACAAGGAACTTTTTTAAAGCTCTGCTAATTGAAATGGGAATTCGATTGGTTTAATTGTTGTTTATGGTATTTATAAATTTGTGTGTTGTAAATATTGGGCGTGTATTAATTGTAATATTTGTTTTCGAAGGTTTTTACCTGACTGGTGTTCAAGCACTGACAAGAAAAGAATCAAAACAAAATAAAGAATGGGAAAGAGATTCAACTGTTCAGTCTGAGTAATTCCAGCTAAACTCTTGTTGTCGTGGGTCCACCCCTTCAAGTGTGGGGTGCATTGGCAAAAGCACTTGACAATTATTATTATTATTTTTTTTAATTTTTTTTTTTATGTTGGCGAGACGCTGCGGCGGCTTGGCGAGGCGGTGGCGTCTCGCCAACATAAAAAAAATAAATAATAATAATAATAAAACTGGCGAGGCGGCGGCGGCTTGGCGAGCCGGCGGCCGCCTCGCCAAGATAGCGCTACGGGAAACTCTGATATTCATACTTTCACTGTGTTAGTCATTGTTTGTACTGCCGTTTTTTCCACTTTTCGTTGCGTTCGCCTGTCTGCTAAGCTCAAAACAACCGCGCCTGGCTTGATGGAGAAACCAGAACAGCTGAGCATCTTTATGAAAGTGCACTTTTACTTTCGCCCTCTGGGGGGAGCCTCGCTGGAAAATCAACCCCGGTTGCATAGTATACCTTTAAAGGATTTATCTGAGACATTTAGGGGGAGAACGATGAGACAACATCCAACTCCGCTGGTTTTTCTAAACAAGAATTCGACGCACAAGTCTGAGTTTACTGCAGAGTTTCTCCAAACCTGTTAAATTACACAGGCTCAGATGTACAAACGGACCCGGCTAACTACTGGATACGTGTCCAGTTGCTGAATATTTGGCCGTTCTTACTGTGGCGCAGCTCATTTTGGCTGTTTTCTGGGCTTTATTCCCTGCATTTTTAAACATCTTTTTTAAAGTTGAGGCCAGGGTTTTATGCTTTATGGCTTCCACCTGCAGATGTGATGCAACTCTGGGGTTATTTCTCCGTTGAAACGCTCGTTTGTGGCAGGTTTCAGCTTTGGAGCTCATAATTACAACGCACCGGTGCCGCTGGCAGCAAAGCCTCACCTGACAGCCGGTATGTTTGAAAAGCTCAAAAAGTAAAGGCTCATTGTTCCAGCACCACTGGAAAGAGAAAATGGGGTTGAATGTTTAGGAAGAACACAGGAACCCTTCCAAGGATCCAGCATCCTGTAAGGTGAAAGCTACTGGATCACCAGTGCGTCCAGAACCAACCGGTTTCCAACAAAAGGAGCTGCTGCCGACTGGACGTCTTCTGGAGGAGAGCTCAATGGTCCGAGGATGATTGAGCTGCAGAAGAACGCTGCTAACAGTAGAGCACGGTGGTGGCAGCATCATGCTGAGGGGTCTTTTTTTGCTGCAAATGGTGCCGGTGCATTGATTGATTGATTGATTAATTGATTAATTGCACAAAGTGGGTGGAAACTTTAAATCAGAGGAGTTCCCTTTAAATACCTCTGAATAGATGAAACCTGGACACACGTGTGAGATAAGGACCCCAAACACACAACAAAACTATGACTTATAAACGTTTAAACAATAAGAAGGGAGATCAAACGTCTTACCAGAATATTACCAGGAGCTTGTGGTTTCTCTAACTCTCTAAATCAGGGGTGTCAAACTCATTTTGGTTTAGGGGCCGCATACAGCCTAATCTGATCTCCAGAGGGCCACACGAGTAAACTCATTGCAAGATTAAATAGAACTCATAAAAGTGGACTTGTTGTTGATTTTTATATTAAATTAATTTCACTTTTACACAATATATTATGAATAACCTCAACGTTTTTAAGAAAAGTATGTGCAATTTTAATAATACTTTTAGTCAGTTAAACATTTATTTGTGCATTATGCATAAGAACTGATCACATTGATTATACAATGTTGAAAAACATTTATTCACATTTTTTGGAACTTAAAAACACAGTCCTGCATGACAAAATACATCAAACAGATAAAAATTAAGAAATCATTAAATTTTTTTTAACACCTGAAGCTTAATCTGCTGATTAAAACACAGCGCCCCTCGTGGACAATATAGGAACTGCATATTTTCAATTAAACTAAGTACATGTTTTTTCAATAATTGTTTTATCATTCTCTTCCTTTTATCTCACCTTTTGTTTTTTTTCCTTCTTGTTTTTCCTTTCCTCTCCTACTTTCCCATTGTAGTGTCCATATCATTTGAGATATTCCCCGCATGAATCATAATTAAACTATTCACATTCATAAATCAAGCGGAGCACTATGGCAAAAGCAGTTCTGCTGCACTTGTGAAAGTCAAATCTGATGAGCTCTTTGTGGCATCTTATTGCCACATTGCCAGACAGGACACTGGGGGAAAAAAAAAAATATATATATATTATTATTATTTTTTTTTTAATAATGATAATGCATTTAGCCACAGGGCCGGACTAAATGGTTCGGCGGGCCGGATCCGGCCCGCGGGCCGTATGTTTGACACCCCTGCTCTAAAGGATGTTACTTTTTAACATATTAGAGGGGATGTAGATATTTCAGCTTTAAAAATGAGAAAAAACGTACAGTAAATCCAAGCTTCTGCGTCTAATTCTGTTTTATTTCGTATTATCTCAAATAAAACCGTCTCCGGGGTAATTTCAGGTCCAAGCGTCTCGTCTCGGCCTCCGCTGACCTGAGCTTTTCCTCCTGTTTTTGTGCAGCGGGTTCAGGATGTGAAGCTGCTGTCGCTCCGCTACTGGCTGCTGGTCCTCACCATCATGTTCTTCTACAACGGCATCTTCCCCTTCATCGCCGACGCCAGGTAGAGCCGCTTCCATCCTGCTAGCTTTACGCTTTACGGATTCTGATTGTGCATGCGTTAGAAAACCCAAAACGTTATCACAGTCCCGCTGCGTTAACGCAGAAATCTTGATGCTGACGCGCCTCCGCTCTCTTTTTTCCCCGTGCAGCAAGTTCATCCAGGATAAATACGCCGACTACAGTCAGAAGGAGGCAGCCTACGTGGCGGGGGCCGTGTACGACAGCTCGCTGGTCCTCTCCGCCTGTGTGGGCATCCTCATAGTAAGGCTCTGACTTCCTTCACCTGTGTTCGCTCCTTCAGCGCCGGAGTCCGTCTGAGTGGTTCCAACTGTGCCGTTTTAGGATTATGTGGGACTCCGAGGCGTTTTCGCCGTGGCCTGTGCCGTCTGCACGCTGCCCGTCTTTGGACTCCTGGCCTTCACCTTCGTCCCTCCTCTGGTCTCCACCATATGGCTCGGTGTCACGTACTCCTTCGCTGCTGTGAGTTTGACGCAGTTTTAATTAACTCAGCTATTTAAACCGCATCTGTTACCTAAAGAAACATCTCAGGTTATTGCACTGCAAAAATAGAACTAAAAATAAGAAAAATCTTCTTGAAATTAGAGTATTTTTCCTTGATTTGAGCATGTAAATAAGATGATTTGCCAATGGAATAAGATTTTTGCACTTAAAATAGGGACAATTCATCTCCATCATCTTATTTCAAGTGGTGTATATCTAATTATCTTATTTTAGGGGTAAAAATACTCATTCCATTGGCAGATAATCTTATTTACCTGCTCAAATCAAGGGCAAATACATTCATTTCAATAAAATTCTACTTATTTTTAGTTCTCTTTTTGCAGTGTGTTTACTTCTTCGCTCTTCGTCATAAACGTAAATTATTGTAGCTGTCATGTTGGACACTCCCACATTGTCACATTTTAGCCAAAAACTTGGAATTTCATGTGACTGACCAGCAGAAAGTATATAGGTGGAATAAAAAGCTTACAGGTTTTATGAATAAAAAAATCAGAAAAGTGTGGCGTGCATTTGTTTTCAGCCCCTTTCACTGTAATTACAGCTGCCAGACTTTTTTTTTTGCACATCTGGATCCTCAGATCTTTGCTCAGCCATTTTTATTTTAGGGTGTCTTAGGATAGGGGAATGGTTAAGAAATGCAAGCCACATGTTTTTTGTTTTTTTATTAGTGAAAACTCATAAAATCTTGCATTATCCCTGTAAAATAAACTGTTTTAATTAGTGTAAAATAAACTATCCCTGTAAAATAAACTAAAGTTTGCGTTTTCTGTGTGACAACATGTGCCCAGGAGGTATGCCTACTTTTTAATTAACTCAGCTATTTAAATCGCATCTGTTACCAAAGAAAACATCTCAGGTTATTGTTTACTTCTTCTCTCCTCGTCATAAACGTAAATTATTGAAGCTGTCGTGTTGGACACTCCCACATCGTCACATTTTAGCCAAAAACTTGGAATTTCATGTGACTGACCAGCAGAAAGTGCTGCATATGTAGGTGGAATAAAAAGCTTACAGGTTTAATGAACAAAAAAATCTGAAAAGTGTGGCGTGCATTTGTTTTCAGCCCCTTTCACTGTCTTTTTTTTGCACATCTGGATCCTTAGATCTATGCTCAGCCATTTTTATTTTGGGGCGTCTTAGGATATCGGAACGGTTAACAAATGCAAGCCACATTTTTTAATTTTATTAGTGAAAACCTTTTAAAATCTTGCATTATTACTGTAAAATAAACTAAAGTTTGTGTTTTCTTTGTGACAACATGTGCCCAGGAGGTATGCCTACTTTTATACTTTCATAATGACACAAGTCCTAAAACTTGTTTAGAGAAGAAATCTGTGCATTTCCTACGTTTTCTCTGTTTCGTGTTCACGGTTTTCCTCTCGGCGTTGTTTCCAGGCCAGCATGTGGCCCTCCATCCCCCTGGTGGTGCCTCAGGCCACGCTGGGCACCGCCATGGGCCTGGCCTCCTCCATACATATGGTCGGGATCGGCGTGTCCAACCTGATCGTTGGACAGATCCTGGGCACCGAGTCGAGGTAATGAAATGCTGAGGTGATCGCCGCTCGGTTTGTTTTTCATTTAACGGATTTCGCCGCTTCCGTCTTGCAGCGAGGCTAAGATCCCGCTGTGGCGCTGGCAGAGGATGATGATCTTTATGTTGGCCAACACCGTCTGCTGCATCGTGATGTCCGTGTTGCTCAACGTCGCTGACCACAGACAGGTCAGACATCTCTGAGGTCCGGTTTATGAATCCTGCAGCGCAGAGCTTAACCCGGCCGTATGTTAACGTTTCTGCAGGGCGGCACTCTGAACAAGACCACCAAGAGGTCGGAGCAGGCAGAGGGAGACTCGGAGCGAGAGCCGCTCCACCGGGAGGAGAAAGAGGAGGAGGAGGAGCAAAACGGGCGTAAAAGCTCCGATGTGCCGTCTCAGTCTATCAATTCATGAGCTTCTCTCAAACACTAAGTCTCAGAATTACAACCTGCAACCCGCTGTGCCTCAAATTACAGCCAATAAGTGAAACTGTTATTTTTCTCACACCAGTCGATGCACCGGTGTTGCAGAAATGATCATTCTGTGGAGTATTGTGCAATTCTTTTTTTACTTGTTTTAATTTTCAGAAAAAGTATTGAGACTTGTTTTTAACTTTATGACGTTTTTTTAACTGTCAGTATGGATTTAAAGGGACGCTCGTTCGTTTTCATTTAAATGAAAGAGAAGAGTTGTTGATCTCTTTAATAACGTTTTTAGACTAAAATCAAGTTGTTTGTGACATTTGCTGCCAACTCTTCCCCCACATCAGGTTTTTTACATTTAGTTCTTATTTTTTTAGGAATTTTCCATTTAGGGGTTTTAAACAGGCTCAATTCTCTGCAATGTGCAACGTAGCCACCAGATGGCACTATTTCTTTAAGAAATAACTATTTAATCTGGTAAAGTTTGGATTTTTCCCTTTTAAATCTGTCACAAATTGCTAAAGTGAAACCAGCTTTGTAAAGAAATAATGGACATTATTATAAAAATCCAGAATCTAAGTTAGTGCTGTCATTAATTAACTGTGGTCACCATTTATTTATAATTGGAGGCGTTCTGAATTTTATTCTATATGTTTTAAATGATTGCTTAATTGTGTTCCTGCTAGTCTTCATCAGGTAGGATTGTGAGCTGCATTTGTCAAAAAGGACAAAACGTACAATTCAAATCAGAATTCTAGTCAGATCAAATAAATAAGAAGGTGATGAGCACAGGAGGCACTCCCAAAGCAGAGATGTTAGCCTAAATGTTAAAGATGTCCACCCAGTGTCGTACAGGGTCCGTTTCAGCTTCCTGTCACATCCTAAGTGCTTAAATAGACCTTTCTTCTTTCTTTTTACTAAAACGCTCCTTCAATCCTGAGCGTGGCTGAGGAGACCAAACCTTTTACCTTGTTGGCAGGAACTTTTAGGAGCTGCACTGCAAAAAGGAGACATTTTCTTGAAATCTGTGTATTTTTCCTTGATTTGAGCAAATAAATAAGACTATTTGCCAATGGAATAAGATTTTTACACTTAAAATAGGAACAATTTCATCTCCATCATCTTATTTCAAGTGCAGGATATCTAATTATGTTATTTTAGGGATAAAAATACTCATTCCATTGGCAAATAATCCTATTTAGCTCCTCAAATCAAGGACAAATACACTAATTTCAAGAAAATTTTACTTAGTTCCCTTTTTGCAGTGCGTGGCTCACTGACTTGGCCTGTAAATACGCCACAAGAACAGAGACTTGTTCTTTTACAGGAGGTGGCAGGAACTGAGCTCTTTCTGGCCGGGGTGCTTCATACTTCACAGGAACTCGTGTATCTAAAAAAAGTCCTTCTAGGTCCCTCCCGCCTGCCGCCGTGTTTATCAGGGACGTAACCACAAAGAAAACACGTTCTGCACAGAGATCTGCCCAGAAAGCAACAATCTTTGTCTGTTTTTCTGGCGTTTGGATTGGCCTTTAGTTTGATGCTTCTTAGAACTAATGAAGCGTTTTGGGTGAAACGTCGTCAAGTCCAGTTACCTCCTATATAGGCGCTTAAATCACCTCCTGGATGACTGAGAAGCTACATGCTTCCTGTCGGACTGTATCGGTGCGCCATCTTGGTCCATTAAGCATCTTCAGCTCATAAATTACTCGTATGTTCTGACTGACGAAGCCCAGATTCCCCGTTTTCTAGCTGGTGACTGAATCTTCACTTTTTTGGGTCTGTGTCGTCTGGATCCGTTAACCGGTTGGAGGACTGAATGTTTTTGTACGTCTTGTCATGTTGACATGGAGCTCCCTCCGCCACGTTTTGTCCTGCAGCGACATCGTCAGCTTGTTTTTGCTTACGTTGATCCTCTAATTTTATCTGTTTCAAGTGGAGCTGCAATCAGCTCCTCTTTGGGAGTCTGACCTCAAATCGTACCAAAAAGTATTTTGTTCTTTAAACTCCAAATATCCTGAATGTGAGACGAGTAAAAATTACAATTTTTTAAAAATAAAACCGAAGGGGGAACTATTAATATTTCCATAATACCTACAGTCATACGTTGTATGCTATATGTGCATATTATACTAAATTTATTCCTTCTCCGTGTGGTTTTTATACAAGTTTAAAGGGAAACTTGCTGCTTTTTATGGGGATTTTCACCCATGTTTTAATACCTGAACTAAAGACTGTATGCCTTTATAAATGATTATTTGGTGATTTGTTCTCCTTCAGAGTTTCTGCTGGAATTAAACTCTCACATATTTTCAGCCTACTGCCTCTTCTTCTATTTCTAACATTTGTAAATATATTTCTTATATTTATTTAAGTTACAGTTGTAATTTTTTTTCTTTTTTTTTTCTTTTTTTATTCTGTTTAAACAAGCATAAGCATCAATGGGTCTGTCATCAGGAAGGTCGCCCTGATCACAGATCCCCTCCATCACATCAGCCAGAGGGTCCCTCAGGTCCAAAAAGCCATTTATTCTGCTTCTATTGTTGAACAGTTTAAAAATAAGAACCGTACTTTTAACAGTCCTTTTATGTTCTAATATTTTTTTTAATGGGTCTTGAAATGTTTATTGTATTTTAAGTGCTGGTATGAAGCACTGTCAAAGAAAAATGTCTCGTTTTCTTTTCCTCGCAGTGATGGAAATGAAACGATGCGGTTTTAGAGGCAGACTCTAAGTTAAGGAAAAAGAAAAGTATAAAAAAATTGCTGTAACTGTTGTGGAAAAAGGTTGGCAGTAACCTTTAAAGTAATTTAAAGTATAAAGTAATTCTCTACTCTTCCCACCTGAAGTTACGCAACGAAAGAAGAGAATTCATAATTTTATCAAAAAATACACCAAACACACGACCAGTTTACGTAAAAGTGATTCTTGGTTTTTATTCACAATCTTTGGGTAAATATTGCCTCAGGAAGTACGGAGCCTTGTTCTAACGTTACCTGTCCCAGGTGTACCCGCCTTTCTCCCAGTAACTGCTGGAGATGAGCTCACTGCAAAAACAGGCCTAAAAATAAGTTACAAGTTTCTTGAAACGAGTGTATTTGTACTTTATTTGAGCAGGTAAATAATATAATCTGCCAATGGAATAAGATTTTTGCACTTAAAATAGGAAGAAATCATCTCCATCAACTTATTTTAATTGCAGTATATCTAATTATCTTATTTTAAGGGTAAAATTACTCTTTCCATTGGCAGATAATCTCATTTACCTGCTCAAATCATGGACAAATACACTCATTTCAAGTAAATTGTACTTATTTCTAGTTCTGTTTTTGCAGTGCTGTCTTATTCAGCAGATGTCATGGAAGAGAGATGGATGCAAAAATCTTGGTTTCAAAGTCTTTATTTTGTAAAGGAGATTGGAAATGTGAGCTACTGCTGCCTGAATTTGGTGTTTTATTGCCGTGTCACTTATTTCTTTTTAAATACCAGTATTTGCTCATAATTGTGTGTTTTTGTCAATCTTATTCCATTGTTTTGTACAAATTAAATCAGATCTTACGATGAAAGAGTTGCTCAGAACTGGAGCAGCGCTTTTACCAAATTCTTTTATTTGGACACGGAAAGCCTTCAGTAAAGTTAGTGAAGCTTCTTGCTGTGTTTGTCTTGGCCAGTAGGGGGCGCTTTTACAGCATTTGTGTGAAGCATCAGCAGCTTTATGCATTTACTCATAGTATAAAGTGACGTCACATTTGTTATCAGGGTTTTGCGGTGACATTTTTTTTAACACCAATCATTGCATAATTACGCCTTACAAAAGTTTTTATAGTCCTTTATCTTTCTTATATTTCATTCTCCTACCATAACAAACTTTAATGGATTTTATGTGATGGACCGACATCAGAGTTGATGCATAATTGTGTTTTTGAAGGAAAATAATTGACACCAACTGTTTTTATTTTTGAAGTTTGGAGAGCATTTGTATTCAGCTCCCATTTACACCCACAAATAAAACCCCGGTTTAACCTAATTAGCAATTAGGATCCACATCAGTCTGAATGCAGCTGTTTCCGGTTCTTTCCCCAGATGTGAGTAAAGGAGCTGAGGGATGCTTTAGTTTAGATCAATGCAGATCCGTGTGTTAGAATGGCCTAGTCAAACTCCAGACCTCTTAATCCAATTAAACTTTACTTTGTGTTGCTCTATCAAGTAAAACCCTATTAAAACACTTTAAAGTTTGTGTTTTTAACGTGATAAAATGTCCAAAAGTTCACAGAACATGAATACTTTTGTGAGATTTAGTAAATATTTGTAAGCTGAGAGATTTTTAATGAGTCGGGGAGGTATGGGAGGTAAAACCAGCAGCATGGCTTCATTTCACACCCATCATGCTGTCACCTACTCCAAGTGTGCAGACTCCTTAAAATACCAGACCGTCCAGATAAATGTTAGCGCACTAAGGAGGGCTTCTTCCAGCTCACCCCCCCCCCCCCCCACCCGCATTATTCTGCAACTCAAAAAGACCAAACTTTAATAAAAGACAGAAACAGATTCTGATGTAAGATGGTGACTATTAAGAAATTATTTAGTTATTTTTCATGTTTTAGCTCTAAATAAACCAATTAGATACAAAAACACAAGGTTTTTTTTTCAGCTTCTGACCAACCACACTGCAAAAAGAGAACTAAAAATAAATACAATTTTTTTGAAATTATTGTATTTCTCCTGGATTTGAGCAGGTAAATAAGATTATCTGCCAATGGAATGAGAATCTTCACCCCTAAAATAAGATAATTAGATATACTGTACTTGAAATAAGATGATGGAGATAAATTGTTCCTATTTTAAGTGTAAAAATCGTATTCCATTGGCAAATAATCTTATTTACCTGCTCAAATCAAAGAAAAATACTCTAATTTCAAGAAATATTTTCTTATTTTTAGCTTTATTTTTGCAGTGCGGGGAGGAGTTAAAAACGTTACAGCACAGAGCACTTTAATTATACTGTGTCTAAATTGATCCAAGTCCTGACTGCCCTTGAGCAATGCTTCAACCCCCCAGCTTAGTCCCTCTGCTGCTTCTGGTTCCGCTTTGCTTTAGAGTTCTGCTTTCTGCGCAAAGCTGGAAAAAAAAAGAGAAACCCGTATCTGTTAATGAATTTTCCTGGTTCTGAAGATGAATTACTGGCTGCCCAGCTGTCCATTTATTTAGATCTAATCCAACCAACGATCGGCGTCTACCGCAGCTTTGGAGACTATTTTTAAACCCACGAGTAATTTTGTGCCACGATTCAGTTTTCTTACGTGTCTCGTTCACTTCTTTGCTGTGTTAAATAATGAGAGTTATGAAGCGAAGAGACTAGAAGGAGGAGAGAAGGTCACCTGAGCCAGACTTCCAGGAGAATTTAAACCCTCCGTTTGCCATGAAGAGAAACCCTAAATATACCTCACCTAATCTGCTTAGGGGGCTTGTGGTAGGAGTTAGTCTTTGTCCTGATGGAGCACACACACACACACACACACACACACACATACGCTGACAATGATAAAGAGTCAGAGAGCAGCTTAAAAAGCTGCTGACCAGCAGAGCAGCCCGGCTTCAAACCCACAGTCGCCCTGCAGTCAGGTCCAAAATGAACCGGTCCAACCTCCTCAACCTCAACAGCCTGGGCAAGATCTGCGGCTCGGGCAACAGCGGCGACATGGTGATCCTGGACCGGGTGAAGAGGAAGAACTCCGTGAGGCGCATGTCCATCATCGAGGACGGGCAGCTGGCCGAGGTCCTCTACCTCATCCCCAAACAGTGCATGATGGAGCAGCTGCCCTTCATCAACCCGGACGACTACATCCTCTGTGAGAAGCTGGCCGGGATTCCCGCAGAGGTCTCAGGTACCCAGAGGTTTCCTCGTCTGATCTCACTGAGTGATCACGAAATTAAGTTTATCCCTATGAATGCATCGAAGCATTCAGTAAAGCCCCAAACTCTTAATTACCCGGGTCGATTTTGCATCTTTTTTTGTTTTAAATCCAACCAAAAATGTGTTTTTCATAGAAAAGGAGATAAAACACACTGCAAAAAGGGAACTAAATTAGGTAAAATTTTCTTGAAATGAGTGCATTTTCTCTTGATTTGAGCAGGTAAATATGATTATTTGCCAATGGAATAAGATTTTTGCACTTAAAGTAGTAAAGATTCATCTCCATCATCATTTTTCAAGTGCAGAATATCTAATTATCTTATTTTAGGGGTAGAGCTACTAATCCCATTGGCAAATAGTCTTATTTACCTGCTCAAATCAATGAAAAACACACTTATTTCTAGAAAATTTTACTTACTTTTAGTTCCCTTTATGCAGTGCAATGGGAAAATCTATGGAAAATATGTTTATTTTTAGATTTAATTAAAAACAACACATCAGAAATTATGGATACCCCTCTCAATAGTCAATGTAGAAATATTAATCAGACCCTTCCCATAACTGCAGGTTTCCTCTGATGTTTTGATTTATCTTTGAGGCTGGAAGACCTCCTTACCATCACCCTCATCTTTAGCTCCCTTCACAGATAATCCATCACTCTTCTGTCACTAAAAGTAATCACTGACAGGAAAAAAAAATCTAATCTAAGCAAAAATAATGTAAATTAAATGAAAGAATCTAACCCAAGAAACTTGCACTGCAAAAACAGAACTAAAAATAAGTCAAATTTTCTTGAAATTTGTGCATTTATCCTTGATTTTAACAGGTAAATAAGATGATCTGCCAATGGAGTGAGTATTTTCACCCCTAAAATAAGATAATTAGACATCCTGCACTTGAAACAAGATGATAGAGATGAGTTGTTCCTATTTTAAGTGTAAAAATCTCATTCCATTGGCAAATCATCTTATTTACCTGCTAAAATCAAGGACAAATGCACCGATTTCAAGAAGATTTGACTTATTTTTAGTTTTGTTTTTGCAGTGTGTCTTTTCTAGAAAACCTATTTAAAACCCAATTTAGATTAAAATAACTAAATTCCTGTTCAGTAAATAAGAATATCCATCCTGATGATGCTTGTTTAACCCTTTTAAAGTAACAACCTTTAAGTTTCTATCAGACATGCTTGTGATTAAGCTCACTTTTACGTATTGAAATGTTTAATTTTAATCGTCTGATGTGATATTCTAATCTCAAATGTTATATTAGCTGCAGGCAGAAAATAACAATTAGAAGAACTAAAGGCTTGAAAAGTAATCAATCCACAATGTGCTTCACTTTGTGAATTGACCTACTGAAATAAATAAACTTATTCTAATTTATTTAATATGACAGCATCAAAACAAGTCGGACGTTTTTACAATTAAGGCAGGTAAATGTTTCTAGATGCCGGGAGATTTCCTCCCTTTTCAGCACAGATGAGGTCATGGATCAGACAGACAACAGAAATAAACGGCGGTGCAGCTGACCACACACCCCCTCAGACCCCCCCCCCCCCCCCCCCCCCCCCCCCTGTTTCTCCTGGAGCGGCGGGGCGCTCAGTTGCTTCAGTCTCCTCGCTCTGATCCGCAGCTCTGAGCTCTGCTGCAGAGACAAACGACCAGCAGTCATGAAACAGAAAGGTAAACTCTCCCAACTGTTCTCTGAAACGGTTTATCTTTAAATCGTTTGCATTTATTCATGCCTTCATGGTTCTTAATTCACCCCAGTAGGGCTGGTCTTTGGAGAAATGTGACAAATTAATGTTACATCCTCTCTTCATTCTTAGTCTTTAATTTGCTTTATATTTAAAAAAAAAAAAAAAAAAAACAGTTTATGACTTGTCTTGGTTTTTGTGTGCTTTCATGCAGAAAGTAGCTGTTAATTATCAGGAAATTGAATTAGTTGTTGCTGTTTTTGTGGATTATATCAACAACTTGACACATTTTAAACCATATTTGTAAATCCTTCCGTCAAGATTCTTCCATCTAAACTGGGAACGCCCTAAAAAACTAATTTCCAGGGATGAGATCTGCACCAAGTGGGTAAAGGTGCAACAACAGCAGGAGTTTTTCTCTGACTGCGTGTTGTGCTGAACGTCTTTTTGATCATTTTAAGCGATTACGAACCATACAAATGTCTTGTTGTGTGTTGGTGACATTTAATCTGAAAGAAATTATGGCAATAAGTAGCGTTATTGTTGAAAAGTCATTTCCACGCCTCTGTTAACCCCCTAAAAGCCAGCGTTTGTATGTTTTAACATGAACTCGGAACAGTTTCTGTTTAAACACACAACTGCTGCCATATAGGATCTTTTTTGATTAAAATAGAGCTCCAACCATCGCCTATAGTCTGTCTCATTTCACTGCAAACTATCTTTACCACATCTTGTAATTGCTAACCATCAGCCACACCGATGGAAATTTGATGGAAGCACAAAAGCCAGTAATAATTCCCAGAGGTGGGATGAAGCCATTACTTCCCAAGTCTAGAGTCAAGTCCAAGGCCTAAGACTTAAATTTCAAGTCATTAACAACTCATAACGAGCTATCTCTGAAACTTTAATTAAATTAGGAAGCAGAAGAGGCGGATCAATATTTTTTATTTTTACTATTATTTTGTGTGGTTATTTTTTTTTAAACTTTAATGAGAGCATCAAGTTATTTCAAGTAAAGACGCTCAAGTCCAAGTCATTAGTATTCTAGTCAAAATCGAGTTGCAAGTCTTTTCTAATGTAACCAAGTCGAGTCTCAGGTCATCAAATCTGTCACTTGATTCTGATTTTACTGTGATAATACCGTATTTCCTGTCTGCTTTTTGGTTTAACGCCGTATGAAGACATGATCTCATAGGAAAACATCTCTTCAGCATCTCCTGACCATGCATTTAAACCTGCAGCTTACACCATTTGATCACCAGGCGAAGCCACAGATTTAGTTGGATATGTTGAATAAGTCGCGACATGAGGGCCTCAGCCAACACACCATGCCAGCTACAGATCTGAACCACTACTGCGCTGTGATATATGGACAATATTTGCACCAAAGACTGGATAAAAAAAACATTATTTAACGAGATGCTTCAAATGCCTCGTCACGCTGGATGTTAGAAAATTAAAATGTTAGCTTGGGCTTAGCTTCTAATTAATTCTGCTTATAACACACTTTGAGAGTGTTGGCATCCCATCATCAGGTGCTCATTTGCTCTAAAATACATAAATACAGCAGAAATAACGTATCTTGGTGTGTTTGAACGCTGAATCCCACATACTGATCCCAACACACAGGCGCAATTCAAACCAGGAGCACAAATACTTCAAAGTTTGGACAGAACTTAAGATACAACAAAGTCCCCATGCTGCATGTGTTTCTAATACGTCAGCATACATGGCAAGATATCAGACTCTACTAGGAAGCAGCTTAAATCTCATGCAGTCTGCACTGAGGAAGAGTCACTCACCTCAGCATGCTGGATGCTTGAAACTGAAACATTAACTAATTTCTGGTTAAATATCGCCTGACCAATTGGAGGCACCTGTTGAGCATTGAAATTTTAAGCCCAGCCAGTCATTTTATTCTTAAATATGAAAAAAAAAAAAAAACAGAAACAAACATTACTGTCATGCTAAAAGAAAAATGTCTTAATTTATTGTCCACACCGGCTTGACATACAGCTCAAAGAGGCTTTTGCAAAAACTTCCTCTATGTAAGAACCATGAAAGGAAAGCAATTATCAAAAGGACAAAAAATGCAGTTTTGTAGTTTTTTCAGATTCTCAGCAAACATATGGAAGATGTCATCAAATGAGGCCAAAACTGGTCTACGTGCGTACCCTATGAACCATAAAACTGATACTGTACACCTTCCTGAACACACAATCCCAATAGTCAAACATGGCAGTGGCAGTGTCATGCTGTGGGGATAATTTTCTTCAGCCAGGATAGGGAAGCTGCTCTGATTTCATTTGAAGAATGGATGGAGCTACACGAGGACAACCCTGCAAGAAAACCTGTTAGAATGGCCTAGTCAAAGTCCAGATGTAAGTCAGAATATGAGGCAACACTTGAAATCTGATGTTTACAGGAGCTCTTCGCCCCAATCTGACCGAGCTTTAGCTGGTCTGCAAAGAGAAACCGGTTCAGTTTTAAGTTTATAATTGGTTATTTATGGGTAACACAGTAAATGGGGTGAAGATAAGTGCATGGCCCCTTTTTCAGAGTTTAAAATCAAATTTCCTTCCCCTTCACAATTAGACATGGCCTAAAATTAAAATCCTGGTAAAATCCATCGGAGGCTGCGGTTTTAACGTGACAAAACGTGAAAGGATCAAAGTGGTGTGAATACTTTTACGCACACCTGTGCTCAAAACATAAAACTGGGCAAATATATAAAGTAGAGACGCCATCAGTCCTGAACAGGCGGATGTTTATAGCTGAGGATAACAGACTGAGTGATTAGCCTCTCAGGTTTCTCTCCACTTGCCGTCTTTCTAAATCGAACATTTGTTAATACCTGACACCAGATCAGGTCTTCAACACCCGACCCAAATGTTCACAGTGTCCTTCTCAGTTTTACAGCGAAAAGTCAGGAACTGCTGTGGTAGTAGAAAACATGACTTTTAAACTTGAACCCTCTGTCGCTGCAAACCTTTGTTATTAAAACTTTGAAGCAGCTCGTGCCGCATGCTTGTTACCATGCCAACAAGCCTGTCCTTGTTGCAGAGCAGAGGTCACGCACCAAATTCAGCGTTGTAAGCTGAGTCGACTCGGTCTGGAAACATGACTGCATTGTGCAAGAAGTGGGTTTGCATTTGTTTCAAAACAACATTAGCGACGTGTGTGTGAGTGAAAAATGAAACGATAAAGCTTCCTTGTCTTCCTTGTCTGTAAGCGAGCACTAATTTCACCAAGGACGTTCCAAAGTGGGCTGATTAGATCATGAAGGCCTCCTCTGGTTTTTCTGCTATGTGAGTACGACAGAGATAAAGACAGGAAGAATTAGTGCTTCTTTTTAATCCTAAACAGCGTTCTTTACAGCCATGCGTGCTGTTCATGTGGAAAAAAAGGATAAAGCGATGCCTGGATGCAGGCAGATGATTGCTCTTCAAGGATTGGGTAATGTTTTTTCCAAGTATTCATGTATTAAAACTGAGAAATGAAATTCATGAGGGATTTACAATGAAGCTAAGTGAAGCAGGCTGTTACATATATTCTTACAAACTGCGGCGGCGCTTTTGTATTTGTTCTGACTGCAGACAGGATCAGGTTTAGGGCCGTAACTTCCTGACTGATGAAGACCAACACACATGTTCTCCTGCCTTACCCATTTTGAAGAGTGGGAAATTGTCCTGTGCAGGACATTATCTTTATTATATGGGGAAACAGGGATAGATTACCAATAAAAAGACTCCTGGACAGGATGTTTAGTTTAAAAAGTAACGTATCAACTAAAAAATACTTGAGTTACATTTCTTTAATAGAAATGGCTTGAGGGGCGAAAAAGGTGTCAATTGTTATTTTGTAATTTAATTCACTTCAGTGTGCTTATGTTGATGAAAATTACAATAAATATCACTTTACATTCAAATGCAATTGTATTGTTTCTAAAATATGTATTTATTAATTAATGTTGGCTATATCATCCATGGAATTAATGTATTAAAATTAAAAGTTGAGTTTTTTAATTGCTTTTATCTATTGTTATTGTGTTATATTTACTTGGAGTTGCCATTATATGTGGATGATGCTGTATTCTTACTATTTAACCATTAGAGGGTATGCACACATTTTTAAATTATAAATTAATGAATCTTTTCTTAACATTAGGCTTAAAACTTCTGTAAAACTCTGTCTGGTAGTTTAGTTAATGAAAAAAATTATTTCAAATAGATTTTCTCCTAATGATAGGAAAAAAGAACCAGTTTGGAGGTTGTTATTGTCATTTAAGGATAAAAACTGTTGAGCTTACTTGTGCAGACGTCTTGTTTTTGCCTGGCTCTGACCTCCAATGTGTCTACAGCCTCCATCAATCCATTATCTGTACCCGCTTGTCCATGCAGGGCTGTGGGCGGCCTGGTGCATATCTAACAAGCATTCACACTCACACCTAAGGGCAATTTGGAGAAACCAATTAGCCAAACAGTTGTGATTTTGTACAAATGGAGGAGGCCAGAATACCCAGAGAGAAGCCATGAATGCACAGGGAGAACATGCAAACTCCACAAAGAAAGGGAGGATTTAAACCCAGGACTTTCTTGCTGCAAAGCAACAGTGCTACCAACTGTGCCACTGAACTACAACCTGAATTCACTAAATATAGTTAAGAAGGACAACACATGTCCTTCAGTTGATGGGATTTATTTATCAGAGCAAAAACAAAGCCATGTGGCCATTAAAGTACATCCAATCCTACAGTTAGAGATCAGGACAAAGGAAAAACAAGATTCCTGCAGCACAACAACCTATATTATTCTCAAATGAAAGAAGATTAGACTAGTTGGACAATCAAAAGCCCATTTAGGATGAACTCCTTGGTTTAAAAAGCAGAGGTTAACTGCTGGTTGTCCATGGGCAGCTTTTCTTTCTGTCCACTGACTGTCATTGTTTAGCCCCCAAAATAGTGTATTTTAGCTGATAGACTTCACTTAGATCAAATTTACTAACTTGAGCTTTAAGTAAATTCAGGACAGAAGGTAAGATGGTTTAAATTAAGAAATCTTCAGATGGATACTACTGATAAAACATGCAAACGGCTTTGAAAAAATGTACTTTGACCCCAGAAGAAACCTTTTTCAAGTCCGATGAGACCCGAAAATGGTTTCTGCACCAGTGCTTTTTTGGTAGAGAGACAACAAGACAGGGATACCACAAATGCATGGACCCAATTAGAGTTTAGTTTTTCATTTAGTTTTATTCTGAATGTTTCTGCCCAGAGGAATCTCAGGAGGTTAGGTAAACATTACCAGAAGCATGAAACAGTTACTGGAAAAAGATTCAGAACCTCCGTAAAAATCTAAATTCTGCTTTTTATTTACTTTTTAAAATTACTTTGAACATATAATGTGTTACAGAAACGATTTCCCTTTTTACAGATTCTCCTTTGCTTTTTTTTCTTCCAGCAATAATATTTTTGATAATCAAAATTTTGTTTACTTCAGACAAAGATAACCTGAGTAAATTTCAAAAATGCAGTTTTCAAATAATGGTTTAATTTATTAAGAAAAAAAAAACTTCTCAAACCATCCTGGACCTATGTCAAACACGGTCTGCGTTTGATTCATAGTTTCAGACGATCTGCACAGAGTTTGTTAGTGGATCTTTGTTTTAAGAGCAGGGGAGACAGTTTTTTTTTCATAAATAAGCCATGGAGACGATGTGCTGTTCAATACGTCACTGATTCCTTCGTGCCCTCTGTCCCTGCAGTGCTGCATGCCCCAGACAGCTGCCAGCCTGGTCCTCCGGCAGGAAAACAGCCCATCCAGTGCTTCAGATGTGGAGCATTGTGCAAAGGAGAGGCGCTGCGAGTGCAGAGCAGCTACTTCCACATAAGGTGTTTCACATGCAAGGGTGAGTGAAGCCAGAAGGCAGAATCACATCTAGATAACGCGTCTGCTCCCATTGAAGGCCTAAAAATCATCCTCTGATACTGTTCAGTCAGAGTAAGAAACGCTGGTGTTACAAAATCACAAACGTTTCCCAACCCTTGCACCAAATAACTGTGGCTATTTCAGTCCTGGTGCATTGTTGTGTTGGCTCTACTGAACTAGGAAACCCTAAACCTTTTTAGATTGCTATTTAACCTTCATTTCTTCAGTAAAATACAACCATGGTGGATTGTCATCAGGCCTCATGGTACTGAATGTATTACAGAAATCTAGAATGGGCTGTTGTGAGCTCCTCCCCGGTTTGCAGAGCAGAGCTATCTGGCTCCATAGCGGACATATTTCCCCCAGCAAGCCTTTGTCTCGACTAATCAGTCCTGACAAGCTGCTCATGTTGTTGCTCTCTCTTGTCACTGTGCTGTTCAGAGCCGGAGAAAACAAAGACACTTTCAGGAGAAGCAGGACTCGTGAGGGAATGACTCAAAAATGTGTAGAAATGTGGGTTTAAATGCTCAAAATCAGACAACCGTCACATGACAATCTAAGCAGGATCAATATTTATGCTCCATGTTTTTGTAAATTAATATTGTAGAAATGCTGTCTGTGACGTTGAGAAGGAAATTAATTAAATCCGAGTGTTTGTCTCTGTGAGTGAGTCTCAGTGGGAACCAGAATAGAGCGGTGCAAATCTGTTTTTGGCATCTCGGCGCATTCTGTTGCAGCCGGCTCAGAGGGACAGAGCGGGGTTTGTCCGGATCAAATGTCTCCCAACAAGTCGAGTCCTGTCAGTGACCTGTCACTTAGCTAACGGACTCACATAGATTTATAAAGGTTACAAAAATAGTCCGTCAATTCAGAGTTTCTGACAGCCTAATCAGATTCATCATTTGCGTCAGACTAATTTAACACCTTTCTTTTCACTGATTCAGATGTCATTACATAAATTCTCAGATGTATGAATGAAGTCCTAAATGGTGACAACAGCCTAATAAAAGACATGTCTTCAAGCTGTGAAACCCGAGCTTACTTCTGAGGGCTTTCTTAGATAAATGAGTTATTTTCTTTCAATGTCCCCTTTACTTGTGTGTATATAGAGTACAGTAATAAATCAGTTGTCTGATTTGCTTTCAAGTTCAATAAACTGACATTATGTAGCTAATTACAAGCCAAAATCCGATGAACAGCTGTGTTGCTAGCTAGCTTAGGCTAGCTGTTGGCTAGCTTAGGTTAGCTGGTGGCTAGCTGCTAGCTAAATGTGTTAAAAAATTAGTTTTTAAAATACCCCAGTTTTGGACCAAACTTCTTATTTTTCCTTCTTTTTTTTATCACATCACTAACATCACTATTCCCTGCAAAATTGCACAGCTTGAAAGTAGCAAAAAATGGCCGCTAACCATTAGCTGCTAGCAGAAGCAAGCATTTTGTTTACTTCTCTGTACGATTTTCCCTCTGCCACTATCTGAAGGTAACACAACAGGCATCCATGCACAGTATTGTTTTCAGGTTTAGCTGCATGGTTTGAATTATATATATGAGTCAGGAAAATATAAGAGCATTTTCAAAGCCTTTATTTGTCCCCCACTGAGAGACAGGAAACATCTAAATGTCTCTCAACGTTCAATGTTTGTGGACATTCAACATATTTACAGATACAGTTAAGTCCAAAATGATTCACCCCCGACTAACATTGTTAAGTAATATTAATATTTTGAAAGAGTCCAACCGATCCCGACTTGACTCTAATAGAAAATAGAGCTAAAGATTAAGGCAGTGGTGGCAAAGAGGCCTTCAAATCTTCTGAATACCAGCGGAAACGTGCAAAAAGCTGTTCAGTGATTCAAAGAAGGGTTTATGAAATGCAAATAACATCAGATTATTTTTAAACACTGACACTCATTTTAAATAGTTTCTCTCTTGAAACAAATTTTTCATTATGTTATGGTGGAGGTCCAAACCATAATCAGCCTACGGACAAACTTAAAAAGATATTTTAAAACTAGCTTCATGGTCTGTATGATGTGGCGGTAGTGCAGGGACCCCTTACATCATTCTTCCTGCAGCCATCCTGGTTTGATTCCCAACTTTTCACCTTTGCTGTATTTCTTACCCTGCTTCTCTTTTTCCTTGTTTCCTTTCTGATCACTTTGAACGACATTAGTGACAAAAAGAAATTTCAACAAGATAAGCAGATTTATTGCAGGGTTCTTTTCAGGGCTGAAAGTTGGCCAACAATCCAACTTTTGGTTGTGTCACCCCTGAACAATGTGTCTGAATTGTCTCCTCAGCCTGTTATCAAGTTTAAGGCGTCTGACTATACTTGTTTCTAAAAACCACCAGGCTTGTTTGATTCAGTGGAACAGGAGCTAGGTAGTTTGTCTTGAAACCAGCGTGCGAATGAATGAATGTATTGTAAAGCTCTTTGGGGGCCTCAGGACTTGATAAAAGCGCTGAACAAATTCAAGCCATTTACAATTTGTAAAAAAACGTAGATGCAGAACTTTGTGCATTCAGTTTTTTTTTTCTCAAGATGTCTTTTTGTTTGCGCTTGAATGTGTGGTTTTGTCTAGTGTGTGGCTGCGACTTGGCTCAGAGCGGCTTCTTCATGAGGAGCGGCGACTGCCTCTGCCCGGTGGACTTCCAGCGCCTTCACGGCACGCCCTGCACCAGCTGTGGGGACTTCGTGGAGGGGGAGGTGGTCACTGTCCTGGGGAAGTCCTACCATCCAGCCTGCTTCGTGTGCACCGTGTGCAGGTAATAAAACATATTCTGTCAGCTTTAGGTTTAGAGAAAGAGTTTTTTTTTTTACTTATCTTTTGTTTATTTTGTCTGCTTCTCAGACGGCCCTTCCCTGCAGGGGACTTCGTAACCTTCAGGGGAAAAGACTGCCTCTGTCAGCGCTGTACTGAACCTGTGTCTCCTTCTAATCAGATCCGTCATCCCAATAGTGAGTACCTCCATACTGAGTTTCCTTTCCAAGGGATGTCATATGAAATATCTATAAATTAATCATGAACTGTGATCCTTTAGACTCTTAGCCAGGACACAGACTGTGGCTTGTGTGCTGGACGCTGGCCAACTTTGCTTTCTGAGCCATCTGTTGGTTTATTTTACCTCTTTCACTCTTGTGCTCCTGACTCAGGACAGCACCACATCTCACAGGGAACATCCTCAAAAGAGCTTGATAATTTTCTGCAAGTGTCACATGACCTCACATTTTTGTGCAAATATTCCATGTTGCATTATCACGAGAGACTTGGAGATGTTGAAAATCGACTGTTAAAGCAGAATACGCTATGCGAGTCGGTCAGGATAGATTATACACAGGTGCTGGTCTAGAATTAGAATACCATGAAAAGGTACATTTCTTTTACTAATTCCGTTCAAAAAGTGAAACTTGTATATTATTTTCAGACATTACACAGAGACTGATATATTTCAAGTGTTTATTTCTTTTAATAATGATGATTTTAACTGACAACTAACGAAAACCTCAAATTCAGTATCTCAGAAAATTTGTTAATTAACATCTGCAAATGCCTCCATGGAGAAGACTGCTGACTGGACAGTTGTCCAGAAGACGAGGACGAAAGGTCATTGCTGAAGAGGCTGGCTGTTCACAGAGCACTGAGTCTAAGCACATTAATAGAGGAGAAGGAAAAGATGTGGTAGAAAAATGTGTCCAAGCAACAGGGATGACCGCACCCTGGAGAGGATTTGAAACCAAACCCACTCAGAAATGTGGGGAGATTCACAGAGAGTGGACTGCAGCTGGATCAGAGCTTCCAGAACTTCCAGAATCCACTCTGGAACAAGAGACGGCGTCAGAAACGTCTCGCTAAAGACAGAAAGTACTGGATGCTGCTGAGTCGTCCACGGTTCTGTGCTCTGATGGAAGTAAATTTGTTTCCTTTTGAAATTAAGGTCCCAGAGTCTGGAGGAGGAGAGGAGAGGCACAGAACCCACGTTGCTTCAGGTCCAGTGGAAAATTTCCACAGTCAGTGATGGTTCAGGTGCCGTGTCACCTGCTGGTGTTGGTCTACTGCAGGGGTGTCAAACATACGGCCCGCGGGCCGGATCCGGCCCGCCGAACAATTTAGTCCGGCCCTGTGGCTAAATGCATTATCATTATAAAATAATTTTTTTTTTTTTTTTTTTTTTTCCCCAGTGTCCTGTCTGGCAATGTGGCAATAAGATGCCACAAAGAGCTCATCAGATTTGACTTTCACAAGTGGACAAGATAAAAGGAAGAGAATGATAAAACAATTATTGAAAAAACATGTACTTTGTTTAATTGAAAATATGCAGTTCCTATATTGTCCACGAGAGGCGCTGTGTTTTAATTAGCAGATTAAGCTTCAGGTGTGGAAAAATTCAAATCATTTCTTAATTTTTATCTGTTTGATGTATTTTGTCATGCAGGACAAGTTCCAAAAAATGTGAATAAATGTTTTTCAACAATGTACAATCACTGTGATCAGTTCTTATGCATAATGCACAAGTAAATGTTTAACTGAGTAAAAGTATTGTTGAAATTGTACATACTTTCTTAAAAACTCTGAGATTATTCAAAATATATTGTGTAAAAGTGAAATTAACTTAATATGAAAATCAACAAGTCCACTTTTATTAGTTCTATTTAATCTTGCAATGAGTTTACTCGTGTGGCCCTCTTGAGATCAGATTAAGCTGAATGCGGCCCCTAAACCAAAATGAGTTTGACACCCCTGGTCTACTGTGTTTTAGAGCCCTTCATGCTTCCTGCTGACCAACTTTATGGAGATGCAGATTTCATTTCTAACAGGACTTGGCACCTGCACACAGCACCAAAGCTCCCAGGACCTGGTCTAAGGACCAAGGTACACCTGTTCTTAAAGGGCCAGCACACTCTCCTGACCTTAACCCCACAGATAATCTATGGACTATTGAGAAGAGGAAGATGAGATACGCCAGATCTGACGATGCAGAAGAGCTGAAGGCCTCCATCAGAGCTACCTGGGCTCTCATCACACCTGAGCAGCGCCACAGACTGATGGACTCCGTGCCACGCCGCATGGTTGCAGTGATCCAGGAAAAGGAGAACCGGCTAAGTACTGAGTGCTGCACATGCTCAGACTTTTCATGTTCATACTATTAAATTGGCCAACATTTCTGGAAATACTTTTTTTTTGCTTTGGTCTTAAGTAATATTCTAATTTTCTGAGATACTGAATTTGGGGTTTTCATTAGTTGTCAGTTATGATCATCAAAGTTAAAAGCTTAGAATACATCAGTCTGTGTGTAATGAATGGATATAATTTACAGTTGTAGAATGGAGTTACTGAAAAGAAATCGACTTTTTCATGATATTCTATCATTACCAGCACCTATATAGTGTTTATCAAGCTTTCATAAACTTTATGTCAAGTTCTAACCACATATTGCAGTGCATTTTACTGAGATACAATATGACCATATGATCAACAGAAAGTTATAAACTATTGTAAAGCAAAATTAAGTCCCCTATACTCTCATAACCCAAAATTAAGCCAAACGCAACTTTTCTTTCATAAAAAGGGTTAATCTGTGTGTACTTTAATCTCAGTATAAATACAGCTGTTCTGTAAGTAACTCTGAAGTTTAGCTAGTTTAAAGTTTAAACTGGGTTTGCATTGTATTCCAAACTTTGAACACCTTGTTTGAGCTCTGTTCATGTTGGCACAGCTGCAGGCTTACCCAGACATCTGCATTTTGCAAAGATAACATGTGATAGAAGGAAATTTAACAAAATGTGTGCTCTCTGGAAACATCCTATCCACTATGAAGCATGGAGGTGGCAGCATTATGCTGTGGGATGCTTTTTGTTAAGGTACGAAGTCAAATTGGGCACAATAACTTTTGTCAAGACTACACGGCTCAAAGTGCACGGGTTTCCTTTGGAAAAGAACAAAGTGCGGTTCAGATCCAAGAAGGCCGTAATTAAAAGGATCTGATCTAAGAGCTTTAATTCCATTTCAGGATAGATTCCTGCAGTTTAGATCCAGACATGAATGCAGGCATGTTTTCGTTTTCCAGACTGTTCCGGATGTGGCAGAGATATCAAAAACGGCCAGGCCCTGTTGGCCCTAGGAGGTCAGTGGCACATCGGTTGCTTCAAATGTAAGCCTGCGGCAGGATCCTGAGCCGGGAGTACATCAACAAGTAAGTACATAGTCGTCTTTCTCAGCTGTTGGCCTTATTCAGCTGGTTTTATGCCAGTAAATGAACAAATCACACTGGGATTTTCTAAAAGCAAAATTGAACTTAATATAAAGAATAAACTCACATGTACGTCTTTCAGAGATGGCGTTCCTTACTGTGAGAGGGACTACCAGACTCAGTTTGGGGTCAGATGTGAAGCGTGTCAACGGTTTATTACAGGAAAAGTCCTTGAGGTAAGAAGAGTCTCAGTTATGACACATTTTAGTGATAGTCTTGCATTTCTAAAATATTCTCCACTGCACATGAACAGTGGCAGTTTTGGCTTTCTCCTGCATTGTTTACATTTCAATTGTTTTACTTTTAAATTCAGTGCTGCACCTTATACTGTATTTTAAATCTACTGTAAATTACAAGCTGTATTCTTGCACAAATGCCCTTTGCACAATCAATTCTGCACATACAAATGGTTTTAAAAAATACTCACCTCTACACTGTGACTTGTCCTGCATTGTCTACATTTAAATTGTTTACTTTTAAATCACTGCTGCACCTTATACTGTAATTTAATTTTACTGCAATTTACAAGCTGTATGCAACGAAATTTCGTTCTGTACGCACTCTGTGCATACAAAATGACAAATAAAGTTGTCTAAGTCTAAGTCTAAAAGCAGCTGCAATGGATAATATCAATGCCTCATTAGAAGCAGACATGATACATAATAAAAATGCCACACCTCCTACAAAATGCCCAACAGTACATTTGCCTCAGACGTTTACGTTTTTATCAAGGGGACAATTATCATATTCATTTTTAAGGATTTATTTCAACCATTTATTTTTAATATTAAAAGAATTGTTCAACATCAACAAATCTGAAAAACCAATCAAATACAAACAAAGGGACGCCCAGGGAGCGCAAGGAAGCTCTAAGATGGAGAACTGTAGCTTTCCACACATTGGGAATGTTTTCTGGAGACATTTATGAACGGCTCCAGGGTTCCCTAATTCTGTTAGCACAGGTTATTCAGAGGTGTCACCACCTGTCAAGGTGTCCCAGTCAGATGACGGACAGATGGATGAGTCAGGATGAGGCTTTCAAACCCAAAAAACAAAGTATTGATTATCAAGCATGATGGCGGCCGTATCATGCTGCGGTTTTGACTTTTTTACACAAAGTGGATGGAAAATGAGGATCGATTACTGTCAATTATTGACGATTTAGGCTTCAGCAGTTTTTTTTTTCTTCACAAGCAGAATCTCCTCCGTCAGCTGTATCTGCGTTTTTGGTTTTTAAAGCCTGCATTTCAGAGGACGTGTTTTCAGGCTGTCTGCTGCCCCATGGCGCGCCTCTTCTCTTTAATTCAGTTAAATTCAGTTTTATTTATATAGCGCCAATTCACAAAACATGTCATCTCAAGTCTCTTTCCAAAGTCAAATTCAATCAGGTAATACAGATTAGTCAATATAAAACATCATGACAAGCAGCATTCACTCCTCCTGAAGAGCGTAGAGCCACAGTGGACAGTCCGTCTGCATTGTTGATGGCTTTGCAGCAATCCCTCATACTGAGCATGCATGAAGCGACAGTGGAGAGGAAAACTCCCCTTTAACAGGGAGGGGAACCTCCAGCAGAACCAGAACCAGGCTCAGTGTGAACGCTCATCTGCCTCCACCCACTGGGGCTTAGAGAAGACAGAGCAGAGACACAGAAAGCTCAGAAGCTCACATTGACCCAGGAGTACTTTCTATGTTAGAGAAGACAGAGCAGAGACACAGAAAGCACAGAAGCTCACATTGACCCAGGAGTACTGTCTATGTGAGATGGTAATAGATGATGATCTGCCTCCCCTGATGATGTCACAGCTAACAGAACGCCAGACCAGGTGTACCTTCTATGAAGAGAAAAATGACAGAGAACAAAAAGTTGAAAGCTGAAATAACAACAAACAATGCAGATTGGAGAGCAGTAGGAGAACTCAGCAGAGTGAGAGAAATAGACCCTGATGTCCTCCAGTAGCCTAAGCCTATAGCAGCATAACTATAGAGGTAGCTCAGGGTAACATGAGCCACTCTGACTAGAAGCTTTGTCACAAAGGAAAGTTTTAAGATTAGTCTTAAAAGTAGACGGGGTGTCTGCCTCACGGACCAAAACTGGGAGTTGGTTCCACAGGAGAGGATCCTGATAGCTAAAGGATCTGCCTCCCATTCTACTTTTAGAGACTCTAGGAACCACCAGCAGACCTGCGGTCTGAGAGCGAAGTGCTCTGTTAGGAACATACGGGGTAATCAGAGCTCTGATATATGATGGAGCTTGATTATTAAGGGCTTTATACGTTAGAAGAAGAATTTTAAATTCTAGTCTTCTCTGTTTCTAGGCTGGTGAAAGACACTTCCACCCAGGTTGTGCGAGATGCAGCCGATGTGGTAAAATGTTCACAGAGGGAGAGGAAATGTACGTTCAAGGTCAGTGTGGGAACTTTCTAACTGCCTTTAACGAGGTTGCCATTCTGGGATTTGGATAATTGCCTGTTTAGTTCCTTAAATACAACCGGTGCAGCTAACTGTCCACCGTGTTCACAGGTTCAACGATCTGGCACCCAAACTGCAAAGACAACGGCAGAGCAGAGGAGAGCTGCAGAGTAAGACCTCTCTTGATCTTTCCAAAGCGTCGCATTTACCTGGTTTGCATATTTGAAAGACTCAGAAACAGGATGACACCTTGGTTTAACGATCAGCAACTTTTAGACGGTTCTACATGGGATCTCTCAGGCTTCATGCACCATGATGTAGAGGTCCTTAGCTCAACGTCACTTCTTTGCGTTTTCTTCCCAGGTCAGCAGAACAAAGACTCCCTGTCTTGATTTCCTTTTCCCCCCTCATGAACTAAAGGTCAATATTGTGTGCAGGCCTGTTTCTTCTGCACTGGATGACCCAATAATAAATGAGTGATATAATAAAACACAGTGTGCTTCAATAGCATTCACTCATCATTTTACACTATTAGTCACCTCAGGACCACAGATTGCTGAATATTATTAGGATTTTATGTGATCAAACCAACAAAAAAATTACGAAGCCCCTAAAGGGACATTGAAGGGAAATTTAAAAAAAAACTATTTTCTGGTGCAAACACATTTAATAAATCCTGTACACACAGAAGTAATGTGTTTTAAATTTCCCTTCAATGTCCCTTTTTACAAATGGGACGAATTCTCAAGTCAAAAGTACTCAAGGGCCAAAAAATGGATAGAAATGAAAAAAAATAAATATAAAATGACGTGAATTTTTTTTACCTGCTTTACAAAATATAATCATTTTAATTAAAGAAATTATTCAGATTTTGTGGAGGAAAATGATGTTAAATTCCTGTAGATCCAATGTTAAAAACGGTTTTTGGATATTTGCTTTATAAAAGATGGACACCCAGTTTGCAAATTGTGCTTGACTCGACAAAAAAAATATTATTTTTGGTCTTCCAATAGGAAAACAGGATTTGAGGTGGTATTTATTTTAAAACACTTGCTATATTTAGCTAATTTCAATAAATGATTTGAAAAAAAAAAAAAGACAGCATTTAATGCACAAAAGTTTGCATTTGAGTTAAAGTCCTCAGACAGATGTGGTCGTATTAACCATGAAATTAAATAGAATGTAAAAAGTGTGGTTATTAAAAGATCTATACAATGTGTTGTACCCTATATTTTTACCCTAATAAAAAGAAAATGTTTACATCTCACCAGTCAAATCTTTCCAGCAGACCAAATCTTTTCTCAAATGTAGTTGGGGTGGCCCCACAAAACTCAGTCCAGGGTTCATGGCCACACTTTGGACATATTCAGTAGAAAATCACATAGAAGTTTCGAAAATCTGAGGTGCCTTGTTCGTTTAAAACCATCGGCTCCATTTTCGGCCACATAATAGCTTTTCTATGTGGGCTAAAAAGTTAGCTTAGTCTGATCTGAGCTCCTCCGCCTACGTGGCTCATCGCTGAAATGACGCGTTCATCTTGTGTGGTTCATCACGTAAAATCCAAACAAAGCTCTCTAAAGTTTGCGATTGCAACATGACGAAATATGGAAAAGGCACATAAGCTCTGTGCTTCGAGGCCTCCTGGGATGCTTGGATTGTGCAAAATTAACCACATTAAGATCAGTTCATTTCATTTCAGAATGAATGAATATTCTTTAACTTTGCCATATTAGTTCTGACAAATTAACAAAGATTGTGTGCATGCTTAGATGTTATTTTCTGTATTTTTAGTGTGTGGGAAGAACCACAAATCTCTAATTTGCATGTCAAAAATACTTTTGCTCAATCAAGTACAGTTCAAAAAAATTAGAAAATGTTGCATCGTAAAAAGTGTTTTAGGATTGCCTTCATCATCTGTTCTTTCTGCAGCTACATAATGTTGTGGGTCTTGTAAGGCAAGCAAAGTCACTGGTCCACTACCGCCATAAAAAATTAAACATTTATGGAAAAAAACTTTTTAGATTGTGGGATTTAAACAAACGCTTTTGTGTGTAAAGTTTCAGTGATAGCTCAGTATGACTTCCTAATGACTGAAATCTAATATTTGGACTTGGACTTGACTTAAGACTGCTAGTCCTGACTTGTGACTGAACTTGAGGACTGGGAAGTGATAAGGTGGCCTCTAGTTCTTCCTGTTTCACCAGGTAAATAAGATTATTGCCAATTGATTACGATTTTACACTTAAAATAGGAAAATTCATCTCCATCAT